>NW_026777659.1:0-151485 GCF_028023285.1 Balaenoptera ricei
TTATCAGGCACGTGTTCTACAAGAAAAATTAGATAAGAGGTTCGGGCTACATTTGGACACTTACAACGATTGGAAGGGAGAGGGTTGGGTGGGGAAAGAAGTCAAGCTCGAGAACGTTCCGTTTCTTATTTTTCACACAGGTGAAAAAAAATTAAAAAGACTTTCCTTTTTGATAGACAGATATCCCAAAACAGGCCCGAGAATTGTACATAAAAGAATTGAGTAAATGATAAATGTGGACATTCAAATATTTGAGGAAGGATAAATTATTTAGTTAAAGGTGCTGGAACAAGGAAATGGTTGACATAACTATGTGAAATGAAAAATAATTCTCATGATCGAAACATTGTACAGGGCTTCCCTGGTGGCGCAGTGGCTGAGAGTCTGCCTGCCAATGCAGGGGACACGGGTTCGAGCCCTGGCCTGGGAAGATCCCACATGCCGCGGAGCGGCTGGGCCTGTGAACCACAACTGCTGAGCCTGCGCGTCTGGAGCCTGTGCTCCGCAACAAGGGAGGCCGCGATAGTGAGAGGCCCGTGCACCGCGATGAAGAGTGGCCCCCACTTGCCGCAATTAGGAAAGCCCTCGCACAGAAACGGAGACCCAACACAGCCATAAATAAATAAATAAATAAATAAATAAATAAGTAAATAAATCTTTAAAAAACAAAACAAAACAAAAAAAAACATTGTACAGAGTTGTTAGGATGATGACAAACGAGGAAACATTTGCAATGTGCATTACTGAAAAAATAGTTCCTTCCTTAATATGTAAAAAAGACAAATCCTTAAGGAAAAAGGGCAAAAGTACAAATAGCTAAGACACACCAGAAGAAATACAAATAGCCAACAAATACGACAAAATGTTCCACCTCATTAGTAATCAAAGAAATAAGAATTTTTAAAATGAGGCATTTTCAACCATAAAATCGGTGAAGATTAAAAAAAATAATAGCTAAGCACTCTCACTTATTTTCCCCATGGGAGTAAAAATTGGGACAACTTTGTTAAAGACCAATTTACAACATATCATAAATGTCTTTGCTGTTTTGACCATGAATATATACTTCCAGGAATTTACTGACTTTTAGGAATATGAAGGAAATAGTAATCATGGATATATGTGAAAATTTAGTTATGAAGAAGTTAGTCATACAATCTTCTAATCATAAAAATTTTTATTGGGAACAGTCTAAAAATATCCAACCGTAGAAGACTGATTAAATAAATGTGCCATAATACACAACTAAAATGGACTGCTTTTCTGCCATTAAAAAACTGTATCATAGAAAACTATTTTAAAATATAGAAATATGTTCACAACACGTTGTTAAATGAAAAAAAGTTGCAAAAGGATTGATCACGTTTACAAAAAATATCATATTTATGTATAGAAACAAGAGCCTAGAATAGGAGATCCCAAAATGCTAACAATATGGTTGGTATTTTTCTAGTTTTTTGACTAATTCAAAAAATAGTTTTTAAAGCAAGGAATTTTGGGGGAATTCCCTGGCAGTCCAGTGATTAGGGCTTTGTGTTTCCACTGCGCAGGGCGCGGGTTCGATCTCTGGTTGGGGAACTAAGATCCCGTATGCCATGTGGTGTGTTCCAAAAAAATAAGAAATGAAACAAGGAATTCTTGAACATTCCTAAAAGTAATTATTTCAAAAGACAATCCTAATTTTCTAAGCTTGCAGCTTAAATGTTACTGCCTCTGTGAAGCCTTTTCCAGCCCTTTTATGCAATAATTTGTCATGCCTTGCTCTGATTTCCCCATGATCTTTTATCTTCAGATAAAAGAAAGCTCAGCAATCTGTCCATCTAGAGACCAAGTTATTCCAAGAACTAGGCCTAATGAAAGTTTGTCTTGACCGCTAGCCTGGAAGGAGCGGTGGGAACTCCTCTCCATCAAGCCTGGGTCCTGCCTGCCTCCAGGGTGGACCCAGAGTGGAGTGAGGACGGACACACGTGGGAGTGAAGGAGCTGCACGCGGTCGCTGGCCTCCAGCAGCTCGTGCTCCTCCAGCTTGCGGGTGCGCTCCGTCCGCGCCAGGGCCACCTTCCTCTCCTCCGGCTCCTCCAGCGAGAGGCCATTCCTGCGCTCCACGAGGGCCAGCTGCTCCTTGAGGTCCTCGCTGCTCCTCAGGGCGTCATCCAGATGCAGCTGGGAGTCCTTCACGAGAAACCAGGGGTGAGACCGGAGCCCAGGGCAGGCTGAGGTCCCGCCAGGTCCTCCAGGGGCCGTGCACTCACCTTGAGCTGGCTCTGGACTGAGCACAGGTATTTCTGGGTCTCTGCCACCTGGCGGTTGGAGTGGCCCAGCTGAATCTCCATCTCACTAAGGTCTCTCTCCATCTTCTTCTTCAGCCTCAGAGCAACATTCCGGCTCCAGATCTCAGCATCCAGCACGCTTTGCATGGCCTTTGCTGCCCGCTGGCTCTTTCTTTTCAGCTGCTCGATTTCTTCTTCCTTCTCAGTGATCTTGCGGTCAAGCTCAGATTTCAGCTGGTTCAACTCTAGCTGGACACGCAAAATCTTGCCCTCTTCATGCTTCAAGGAACCCTGATAAAAGTAAAGGAGTGATTGGGATTGCTGGGGGCAGCCACCTTCTTGAATGAGGTTTTTCATCCCCATTAGGATAAAAAGGGTATTATTAGGCTCATTTTACAAATAAATAGAACAGTACTCAAAAAGGTCAAACAGTTTGCTCCCAAATTGTTACTAGTAATGAAACTAGAACTGAAGCTTTGTTGTTAACAATCTTATGTCTTGAGAAGGACAGAGCATCGTTTTCAATTAGTAAAAATTTTGATTACTGTGTCTTTTTAAATAGTGACCATAAGTCAGGAGCCAACCTCTGCTCAAAAAAGACAGAGAAAGACAGAGGAATTGCTCTCCTGTTATCCTGCATATTGCAAATTTCCCTAGACCCTCTTAAGCATCCGCCCCTCACTGGCCACAGCTGGTGATAGCATCAGGATCCTGCACTCTTTGGACCACACAGAATTCCCAGCAGCCAAAGATGACCGTGTATAACTCTCTGTTAAAACTAAGGGATTCTGAGCTGGCTCTCAGGATGTTTGGTGATTGAGTTCTTGCTTTCTGAGAGGAAGACGTTGAGGACATAATGAACAAGTTTATTTATTCAATAGGAGAAATACGATGGACTAGAGAACACTCATGAGGCGAGGCAGCAGAGAGCAGCTGGTCCACCCCCAGGGCGGGGGTGGGGCTGGATTCTTCCCATTGGAGCCCCAGTGCCTCCTGCCGGAAGGGCCCCTGGGGGTGGTCTAGTCCCCTTCCTCAGCGCCCCGCCCTCCTTCACATCTCAGACACGTGCCTCCACCTCTTCCAGGGCAGCCTGGAGGTCTGACTTTTCTTGCTGCACTTGCTTCCTGGTCTTCTCCAATTCCTGAAGATTCTTGCTCATTTCCGCAATCTGCATGGTTAAGTCGGAAATCTCTTCTGCAAAGCACAGGCTTGATTTAGGCTGTTTTCACAGGCTCTGTCTGATAGCACCAGCATTTGCCAGGGAATTTGGGGATTGGTGATTCATTCATGACCTTCATATAGGAGAGGACAAAGACAGGGAAACCTTTCGGGGGAGGTGTCGACAAGACACAGGTGTGTGGCCTCACCTGAAGATGCAGAGGGAGGAACAACAGAACACCTGTATGACCCTGAACCTTCACACGGTACACAAAAGGGTCACAGAGAGGACCGGGGGAGACTACTGTGGAGAAAACACATAGAATACTGGTCTCAGAAATAGAAGGGGCTTTAGAGGCCATTGGGTCTGGCCTAGTTTTGTAGGACAGCGGTCTGAGATCCTAAGGGATCTAGTGACAGGATCAAGGACACAAAGCCATGTAGAGACAGAATCCATGGAAGATATGTTCTGTAGAAGAGCACGGAGCTTAGCAGCCCAGCGAAGCCTCTGTTCTCGAGAACAAGGCTTGGCTGTGACTATGCCTTACATGGGGGAAGTTTGGGTCCCAGGGTAAAGAGAATAGATGTGAGGATTTTGTGGGGAATCGGGAAGGAGGAGGCTGTGGCCAAATGGGGGAGTGGTGGCCAGAAGAGAAGGGGGGCTGTCACACACCTGTGATAGGGAGAGAGCTGGGGGCTGTCACACCCCTGTGACGGGAAGACAGCTGGGGGCTGTGACATACCTGTGATGGGGAGACAGTTGGGGGCAGTCACATACCTGTGATGTAGAGACGACTGGGGGCTGTCACATACCTGTGACGGGGAGAGAGTTGGGGGCTGTCAGGCACCTGTGGTGCAGAGACAGCTGGGGGCTGTCACATACCTGTGATTGGGAGACAGCTGGGGGCTGTGACTCACCGGTGATGGGGAGAGAGGTGGGGGCTGTGACTCACCTGTGATGGGGAGAGACGTGGGGGCTGTGACTCACCTGTGATGGGGAGAGAGGTGGGGGCTGTCACCTACCTGTGATGGGGAGAGAGATGGGGGCTGTCACGTACCTGTGATGCAGATAGAGCTGGTGGCTGTCACATACCTGTGATGTGGAGACAGCTTGCGACTGTAACATACCTGTGATGGGGAGAGAGTTGGGAGCTGTCAGACACCTTTGATGCGGAGACAGCTGGGGGCTGTCACATACTTGTGATGGGGAGACAGCCGGGGGCCGTCACTCACCTGTGATGGGGAGAGAGGTGGGGGCTGTCACACACCTGTGATGGGGAGAGAGATGGGGACTGTCACATACCTGTGAGGGGGAGACAGCTGGGGGTTGTCACACACCTGTGATGGGGAGAGAGTTGGGTCCTGTCAGGCACTTGTGATGCGGAGAGAGCTGGGGGCTGTCACATGCCTGTGATGTGGAGACAGCTGGGGCCTGTCACATACCTGTGATGGGGAGAGAGCTGGGGGCTATCACTCACCTGTGATTGGGAGAGAGTTGGGGATTGTCACATACTTGTAATGCTGAGACAGCTGGGGACTCTCAAACACCTCTGATAGGGAGAGGCCTTGGGATTGCCCATACATGTGATGTGGAGACAGCTGGGGGCTGCCACATACCTAAAATGGGGAGACAGCTGGGGGCAGTCACATACCTGTGATGTGGAGACAGCTGGGGCCTGTCAAATATTTGTGATGGGGAGAGATTTTGGGCTCTCACATACCTGTGATGCAGAGAGAGCTGGTGGCTGTCACATACCTGTGATTTGGAGACAGCTGGAGGTTGTCACATACCTGTGATGGGGAGAGAGCTGGGGTCTGTCCCTCGCCTGTGATTGGGAGAGAGCTGTGGGTTGTCACATACCTGTGAGGCCGAAACAGCTGTGGGTTGTCAAATAGCTCTGATGGGGAGAGAGTTGGGGCCTGTCACGCACCTGTGATGTGGAGACAGCTGGGGGCTGTCACATACCTGTGATGGGGAGAGAGCTGCGGACTGTCAAACACCTATGATGGGGAGAGAGTTGGGGATTGTCACATACTTGTAATGCTGAGACAGCTGGGGGCTGTCACACACCGGTGATGGGTGTAGAGCTGGGGCTGTCACTCACCGGTGATGGGGAGAGAGATGCGGACTGTCACATACCTGTTCTGCTGAGACAGCTGGGGGCTGTCACATACCTGTGATGGGGAGAGAGCTGGGGGCTGTCACATACCTGTGATGTGGAGACAGGTGGGGGCTGTCACATATTTGTGATGGGGAGAGAGCTGGGGGCTGTCACTCACCTGTGATCAGGAGAGAGATTGGGGCTGTCACCCACCTGTGAAGGGGAGAGAGCTGGGGGCTTTCACGCACCTGTGATATGGAGACAACTGGGGACGGTCACGCACGTGTGATGGGGAGAGAGCTGGGGACTGACACACCTGTGATGGGGAGAGAGCTGGGGGCTGTCACTCACCTGTAATGAGGAGAGAGATGGGGGCTATCTCTCACCTGTGATGGGGAGAGAGCTGGGGGCTGTCACATACCTGTGATGAGGAGAGACTTGGGGTTTGTCATGCACCTGTGATGCGGAGACAACTGGGGGCTGTCACATACCTGTGATGGGGAGAGAGCTGGGGGCTGTCACACACCTGTGATGGGGAGAGAGTTGGGGATTGTCACATACTTGTAATGCTGAGACAGCTGGGGGCTGTCACACCCCGGTGATGGGTGTAGAGCTGGGGCTGTCACTCACCGGTGATGGGGAGAGAGATGCGGACTGTCACATACCTGTGATGCTGTTACAGCTGGGGGCTGTCACATACTTGTGATGGGGAGAGAGCTGAGGGCTGTTACTCACCTGAGATGGGAAGAGAGATGAGGTATGTCAATCACCTGTGATGGGGAGCGAGCTGGGGCTGTCACGCACCTGTGATATGGAGATAGCTGGGTTCGGTCACACACCTGTGATGGGTAGACAGTTGGGGTCTGCCAGGCAACTGTGATGCGGTGACACCTGGGGTCTGTCAACTACCTCTGATGGGGAGAGAGCTGGGGGTTGTCACTCACCTGTGATGGGGAGAGAGCTGGGGGCTGTCACTCACCTGTGATGTGGAGAGAGCTGGGGGCTGTCACTCACCTGTGAAGGGGAGGGAGCTGGGCCTTATCACGCACCTGTGATATGGAGATAGATGGGGACGGTCACACACCTGTGATGGAGGGAGAGCTTGGGGCTGTCACACACCTGTGATGGCACGGGAGATGGGGACTGTCTAACACCTGTGATGGGGACAGAGGTGGGGTCTCTCACATACCTGAGAAGGCGAAGGGATAGGGACTGTCACTCCCCTGTGATGGGGAGAGAGCTGGGGACTGACACACCTGTGATGGGGAGAGAGCTGGGGGCTGTCACTCACCTCTAATGGGGAGAGAGCTCGCGGCTATCACACACCTGTGATGGGGAAAGACATGCAGACTGTCAAACACCTGTGATGGGGAGAGAACTGGGGCTGTCACATACATGTGATGCGGAGACAGCTGGTGTCTTTCACATACCTGTGATGTGGAGACAGCTAAGGGCTAACACATACTTGTGATGGGGAGAAAGTTGGGTGCTGTCAGGCATCTGTGATGTGGAGACAGCTGAGAGTTGTCACATACCTGTGATTGGGAGATAGCTGGGGTCTGTCACTCACCTATGATCTGGAGAGAGCTGGGGGCTATCACACAGTTTTGATGGGGAGAGAGCTGGGGTCTGTCACATACCTGTGATGTTGAGACAAGTGGGGGCTGCCACATACCTCTGATGGGGAGATAGTTGGGGGCTTTCAGGCACCTGTGATGCGGACACAGCTGGGGTCTGTCACACACCTGTGATCAGGAGAGAGCTGGGGGCTGTCACACACCTGTGAAGGGGAAGGGATGGGGAATGTCACTCCCCTGTGATGGGGAGTGAGCTTGGGACTGACACACCTGTGATGGGGAGAGAGCTGGGGGCTGTCACTCGCCTCTAATGGGGAGAGAGCTCGCGGCTATCACACACCTGTGATGGGGAAAGACATGCGGACTGTCAAACACCTGTGATGGGGAGAGCCCTGGGGGCTGTCACATACCTGTGATGCGGAGACAGCTGGTGTCTTTCACATACCTCTGATGTGGAGACAGCTAAGGGCTAACACATACTTGTGATGTGGAGAAAGTTGGGTGCTGTCAGGCATCTGTGATGTGGAGATAGCTGGGAGTTGTCACATACGTGTGATTGGGAGAAAGCTGGGGTCTGTCACTCACCTATGATGTGGAGAGAGCTGGGGGCTATCACACAGCTTTGATGGGGAGAGAGATGGGGACTGTCACATACCTGTGACGCTGAGACAGCAGGGGGCTGTCACATAACTGTGACGGGTAGAGCTGGGGGCCGCCACTCACCTGTGATGGGGAGAGAGCTGGGGGCTGTCACTCACCTGTAATGAGGAGAGAGATGGGGGCTGTCTCTCACCTGTGATGGGGAGAGAGCAGGGGGCTGTCATCCTCCTATGAAGAGGAGAAAGCTGGGCGTTGTCACTCACCTGTGATATGGAGAGAGCTGGGGACGGTCAAACACCTGTGATGGGGAGAGAGCTTGGGTTTGTCACATACCTGTGATATAGAGACAGCTGTGGTCTATCACATACCTATAATGGGGAGACAGCTGGGGGCTGTGACATACCTGTGATGGGGAGAGAGTAGGAGGCTGTCACGCACCTGTGATATAGAGACAGCTGGCGACGGTCACACAACTGTGATGGGGAGAGAGCTGGTGGCTGTCACTCACTTGTGATGGGGAGAGAGATGGGGGCTGTCAATCAACTGTGATGGGGCGAGAGCTGGGGGCTGTCACACACCTGTGAATAGGAGAGAGCTAGTCATTGTCACTCACCTGTGATATGGAGACACCTGGGGACGGTCACACACCTGTGATGGGGAGAGAGCTGGGGGCTGTCACTCACTGTTGATGGGGAGAGAGATGGGTCTGTCACATACATGTGTTGGAGCGAGAGCTGGGGGCCGTCACCCACCTGTGAAAGGGAGAGAGCTGAGGGCTTTCACGCACCTCTGATACGGAGACAGCTGGGGACGGTCACACACCTGTGATGCGGAGAGAGCAGGGGGCAGTCACTCACTTGTGATGGGGAGAGAGATGGGGTCAGTCAATCAACTGTGATGGGGCGAGAGCTTGGGTCTGTCACCCACCTGTGAAGGGGAGAGAGCTGGGGGCTGTCACTCACCTGTAATGAGGAGCGAGATGGGGGCTATCTCTCACCTGTGATGGGGAGAGAGCTGGGGGCTGTCACATACCTGTGATGAGGAGAGACTTGGGGTTTGTCATGCACCTGTGATGCGGAGACAGCTGGGGGCTGTCACATACCTGTGATGGGGAGAGAGCTGGGGGCTGTAACTCACCAGTGATGGGGAGAGAGCTGGGGCATGTAACACACCTGTGATGGGGAGAGAGCTTGGGGTTGTCACACACCTGTGATGGGGAGAGAGATGGGGATTGTCACTTACTTGTAATGCTGAGACAGCTGGGGGCTGTCACACACCGGTGATGGGGAGAGAGCAGGGGGCAGTCACTCACTTGTGATGGGGAGAGAGATGGGGTCAGTCAAATAACTGTGATGGGGCGAGAGCTTGGGTCTGTCACCCACCTGTGAAGGGGAAAGAGCTGGGGGCTTTCACGCACCTGTGGTATGGAGACAGCTGGGTATGGTCATACACCTGTGATGAAGAGAGAGCTTGGCGTTGTCACATACATGTGATGTGGCGACAGCTGCGGGCTCTCACATACCTGTGATGGAGAGAGACTTGGCGTTTGTCAGGCACCTGTCATGCGGAGACAGCTGGGGGCTGTCACATACCTGTGATGTGGAGAGAGCTGAGGGCTGTAATTCACCAGTGATGGGGAGAGAGCTGGGGCATGTAACACACCTGTGATGGGGAGAGAGCTTGGGGTTGTCACACACCTGTGATGGGGAGAGAGATGGGGATTGTCACTTACTTGTAATGCTGAGACAGCTGGGGGCTGTCACACACCGGTGATGGGGAGAGAGCTGCGGACTGTCAAACACCTATGATGGGGAGAGAGCTGGGGGCTGTCAGTCACCTGTGATGTGGAGACTGCTGGTGGCTGTCACATACCTGTGATGGGGAGAGAGCTGCGGGCTGTCACACACCTGTGATGGGGAGAGAGTTGGGGATTTTCACATACTTGTAATGCTGAGACAGCTGGGGGCTGTCACACCCCGGTGATGGGTGTAGAGCTGGGGCTGTCACTCACCGGTGATGGGGAGAGAGATGCGGACTGTCACATACCTGTTATGCTGAGACAGCTGGGGGCTGTCACATACCTGTGATGGGGAGAGAGCTGGGGGCTGTCACATACCTGTGATGTGGAGACAGGTGGGGGCTGTCACATACCTGTGATGGGGAGAGAGCTGGGGGCTGTCACTCTCCTGTGATCAGGAGAGAGCTTGGGGCTGTCACCCACCTGTGAAGGGGAGAGAGCTGGGGGCTTTCACGCACCTGTGATATGGAGACAACTGGGGACGGTCACACACCTGTGATGGGGAGAGAGCTTGTCGTTGTCACATACCTGTGATGTGGAGACTGCTGGGGGCTATCATATACCTGTAATTGGGAGAGAGCTGGGGGCCGTCACTCACCTGTGATGGGGAGACAGTTTCTGGGTGTCACACACCTGTGATGGGGAGAGAGATGGGGACTGTCACATACCTGTGATGCTGTTACAGCTGGGGGCGGTCACATACTTGTGATGGGGAGAGAGCTGAGGGCTGTTACTCACCTGAGATGGGAAGAGAGATGAGGTATGTCAATCACTTGTGATGGGGAGCGAGCTGGGGCTGTCACGCACCTGTGATATGGAGATAGCTGGGGTCGGTCACACACCTGTGATGGGTAGACAGTTGGGGTCTGCCAGGCAACTGTGATGCGGTGACACCTGGGGTCTGTCAACTACCTCTGATGGGGAGAGAGCTGGGGGGTGTCACTCACCTGTGATGGGGAGAGAGCTGGGGGCTGTCACACACCTGTGATGTGTCGAGAGCTGGGGGCTGTCACTCACCTGTGAAGGCGAGAGAGCTGGGTGTTGTCACGCACCTCTGATATGGAGATAGATGGGGACGGTCACACACCTGTGATGGAGGGAGAGCTTGGGGCTGTCACACACCTGTGATGGCACGGGAGATGGGGACTGTCTAACACCTGTGATGGGGACAGAGGTGGGGTCTCTCACATACCTGAGAAGGGGAAGGGATAGGGACTGTCACTCCCCTGTGATGGGGAGAGAGCTGGGGACTGACACACCTGTGATGGGGAGAGAGCTGGGGGCTGTCACTCACCTCTAATGGGGAGAGAGCTCGCGGCTATCACACACCTGTGATGGGGAAAGACATGCGGACTGTCAAACACCTGTGATGGGGAGAGAACTGGGGCTGTCACATACATGTGATGCGGAGACAGCTGGTGTCTTTCACATACCTGTGATGTGGAGACAGCTAAGGGCTAACACATACTTGTGATGGGGAGAAAGTTGGGTGCTGTCAGGCATCTGTGATGTGGAGACAGCTGAGAGTTGTCACATACCTGTGATTGGGAGATAGCTGGGGTCTGTCACTCACCTATGATCTGGAGAGAGCTGGGGGCTATCACACAGTTTTGATGGGGAGAGAGATGGGGACTGTCACATACCTGTGACGGGTAGAGCTGGGGGCCGCCACTCACCTGTGATGGGGAGAGAGCTGGGGGCTGTCACTCACCTGTAATGAGGAGAGAGATGGGGGCTGTCTCTCACCTGTGATGGGGAGAGAGCAGGGGGCTGTCATCCTCCTATGAAGAGGCGAAAGCTGGGCGTTGTCACTCACCTGTGATATGGAGAGAGCTGGGGACGGTCAAACACCTGTGATGGGGAGAGAGCTTGTGTTTGTCACATACCTGTGATATAGAGACAGCTGTGGTCTATCACATACCTATAATGGGGAGACAGCTGGGGGCTGTGACATACCTGTGATGGGGAGAGAGTAGGAGGCTGTCACGCACCTGTGATATAGAGACAGCTGGCGACGGTCACACAACTGTGATGGGGAGAGAGCTGGTGGCTGTCACTCACTTGTGATGGGGAGAGAGATGGGGGCTGTCAATCAACTGTGATGGGGCGAGAGCTGGGGGCTGTCACACACCTGTGAATAGGAGAGAGCTGGGCATTTTCACTCACCTGTGATATGGAGACACCTGGGGACGGTCACACACCTGTGATGGGGAGAGAGCTGGGGGCTGTCACTCACTGTTGATGGGGAGAGAGATGGGTCTGTCACATACATGTGTTGGAGCGAGAGCTGGGGGCCGTCACCCACCTGTGAAAGGGAGAGAGCTGAGGGCTTTCACGCACCTCTGATATGGAGACAGCTGGGGATGGTCACACACCTGTGATGGGGAGAGAGCAGGGGGCAGTCACTCACTTGTGATGGGGAGAGAGATGGGGTCAGTCAATCAACTGTGATGGGGCGAGAGCTTGGGTCTGTCACCCACCTGTGAAGGGGAAAGAGCTGGGGGCTTTCACGCACCTGTGGTATGGAGACAGCTGGGTATGGTCATACACCTGTGATGAAGAGAGAGCTTGGCGTTGTCACATACATGTGATGTGGCGACAGCTGCGGGCTCTCACATACCTGTGATGGAGAGAGACTTGGCGTTTGTCAGGCACCTGTCATGCGGAGACAGCTGGGGGCTGTCACATACCTGTGATGGGGAGAGAGCTGAGGGCTGTAATTCACCAGTGATGGGGAGAGAGCTGGGGCATGTAACACACCTGTGATGGGGAGAGAGCTTGGGGTTGTCACACACCTGTGATGGGGAGAGAGATGGGGATTGTCACTTACTTGTAATGCTGAGACAGCTGGGGGCTGTCACACACCGGTGATGGGGAGAGAGCTGCGGACTGTCAAACACCTATGATGGGGAGAGAGCTGGGGGCTGTCAGTCACCTGTGATGTGGAGACTGCTGGTGGCTGTCACATACCTGTGATGGGGAGAGAGCTGCGGGCTGTCACACACCTGTGATGGGGAGAGAGTTGGGGATTTTCACATACTTGTAATGCTGAGACAGCTGGGGACTGTCACACCCCGGTGATGGGTGTAGAGCTGGGGCTGTCACTCACCGGTGATGGGGAGAGAGATGCGGACTGTCACATACCTGTTATGCTGAGACAGCTGGGGGCTGTCACATACCTGTGATGGGGAGAGAGCTGGGGGCTGTCACATACCTGTGATGTGGAGACAGGTGGGGGCTGTCACATACCTGTGATGGAGAGAGACCTGGGGGCTCTCACTCACCTGTGATGGGGAGACAGTTTCTGGCTGTCACACACCTGTGGTGGGGAGAGAGATGGGGACTGTCACATACCTATGATGCTGTTACAGCTGGGGGCTGTCACATACTTGTGATGGGGAGAGAGCTGAGGGCTGTTACTCACCTGAGATGGGAAGAGAGATGAGGTATGTCAATCACCTGTGATGGGGAGCGAGCTGGGGCTGTCACGCACCTGTGATATGGAGATAGCTGGGTTCGGTCACACACCTGTGATGGGTAGACAGTTGGGGTCTGCCAGGCAACTGTGATGCGGTGACACCTGGGGTCTGTCAACTACCTCTGATGGGGAGAGAGCTGGGGGGTGTCACTCACCTGTGATGGGGAGAGAGCTGGGGGCTGTCACTCACCTGTGATGTGGAGAGAGCTGGGGGCTGTCACTCACCTGTGAAGGGGAGGGAGCTGGGCGTTATCACGCACCTGTGATATGGAGATAGATGGGGACGGTCACACACCTGTGATGGAGGGAGAGCTTGGGGCTGTCACACACCTGTGATGGCACGGGAGATGGGGACTGTCTAACACCTGTGATGGGGACAGAGGTGGGGTCTCTCACATACCTGAGAAGGGGAAGGGATAGGGACTGTCACTCCCCTGTGATGGGGAGAGAGCTGGGGACTGACACACCTGTGATGGGGAGAGAGCTGGGGGCTGTCACTCACCTCTAATGGGGAGAGAGCTCGCGGCTATCACACACCTGTGATGGGGAAAGACATGCGGACTGTCAAACACCTGTGATGGGGAGAGAACTGGGGCTGTCACATACATGTGATGCGGAGACAGCTGGTGTCTTTCACATACCTGTGATGTGGAGACAGCTAAGGGCTAACACATACTTGTGATGGGGAGAAAGTTGGGTGCTGTCAGGCATCTGTGATGTGGAGACAGCTGAGAGTTGTCACATACCTGTGATTGGGAGATAGCTGGGGTCTGTCACTCACCTATGATCTGGAGAGAGCTGGGGGTTATCACACAGTTTTGATGGGGAGAGAGATGGGGACTGTCACATAACTGTGACGGGTAGAGCTGGGGGCCGCCACTCACCTGTGATGGGGAGAGAGCTGGGGGCTGTCACTCACCTGTGATCAGGAGAGAGCATGGGGCTGTCACCCACCTGTGAAGGGGAGAGAGCTGGGGGCTTTCACGCACCTGTGATATGGAGACAACTGGGGACGGTCACACACCTGTGATGGGGAGAGAGCTTGTCGTTGTCACATACCTGTGATGTGGAGACTGCTGGGGGCTATCATATACCTGTAATTGGGAGAGAGCTGGGGGCCGTCACTCACCTGTGATGGGGAGACAGTTTCTGGCTGTCACCCACCTGTGGTGGGGAGAGAGATGGGGACTGTCACATACCTGTGATGCTATTACAGCTGGGGGCTGTCACATACTTGTGATGGGGAGAGACCTGAGGGCTGTTACTCACCTAAGATGGGAAGAAAGATGAGGTATGTCAATCACCTGTGATGGGGAGCGAGCTGGGGCTGTCACGCACCTGTGATATGGAGATAGCTGGGTTCGGTCACACACCTGTGATGGGTAGACAGTTGGGGTCTGCCAGGCAACTGTGATGCGGTGACACCTGGGGTCTGTCAACTACCTCTGATGGGGAGAGAGCTGGGGGGTGTCACTCACCTGTGATGGGGAGAGAGCTGGGGGCTGTCACTCACCTGTGAAGGGGAGAGAGCTGGGCGTTATCAAGCACCTGTGATATGGAGATAGATGGGGACGGTCACACACCTGTGATGGAGGGAGAGCTTGGGGCTGTCACACACCTGTGATGGCACGGGAGATGGGGACTGTCTAACACCTGTGATGGGGACAGAGGTGGGGTCTCTCACATACCTGAGAAGGGGAAGGGATAGGGACTGTCACTCCCCTGTGATGGGGAGAGAGCTGGGGACTGACACACCTGTGATGGGGAGAGAGCTGGGGGCTGTCACTCACCTCTAATGGGGAGAGAGCTCGCGGCTATCACACACCTGTGATGGGGAAAGACATGCGGACTGTCAAACACCTGTGATGGGGAGAGAACTGGGGCTGTCACATACATGTGATGCGGAGACAGCTGGTGTCTTTCACATACCTGTGATGTGGAGACAGCTAAGGGCTAACACATACTTGTGATGGGGAGAAAGTTGGGTGCTGTCAGGCATCTGTGATGTGGAGACAGCTGAGAGTTGTCACATACCTGTGATTGGGAGATAGCTGGGGTCTGTCACTCACCTATGATCTGGAGAGAGCTGGGGGCTATCACACAGTTTTGATGGGGAGAGAGATGGGGACTGTCACATACCTGTAACGGGTAGAGCTGGGGGCCGCCACTCACCTGTGATGGGGAGAGAGCTGGGGGCTGTCACTCACCTGTAATGAGGAGAGAGATGGGGGCTGTCTCTCACCTGTGATGGGGAGAGAGCAGGGGGCTGTCATCCTCCTATGAAGAGGAGAAAGCTGGGCGTTGTCACTCACCTGTGATATGGAGAGAGCTGGGGACGGTCAAACACCTGTGATGGGGAGAGAGCTTGGGTTTGTCACATACCTGTGATATAGAGACAGCTGTGGTCTATCACATACCTATAATGGGGAGACAGCTGGGGGCTGTGACATACCTGTGATGGGGAGAGAGTAGGAGGCTGTCACGCACCTGTGATATAGAGACAGCTGGCGACGGTCACACAACTGTGATGGGGAGAGAGCTGGTGGCTGTCACTCACTTGTGATGGGGAGAGAGATGGGGGCTGTCAATCAACTGTGATGGGGCGAGAGCTGGGGGCTGTCACACACCTGTGAATAGGAGAGAGCTGGGCATTTTCACTCACCTGTGATATGGAGACACCTGGGGACGGTCACACACCTGTGATGGGGAGAGAGCTGGGGGCTGTCACTCACTGTTGATGGGGAGAGAGATGGGTCTGTCACATACATGTGTTGGAGCGAGAGCTGGGGGCCGTCACCCACCTGTGAAAGGGAGAGAGCTGAGGGCTTTCACGCACCTCTGATATGGAGACAGCTGGGGACGGTCACACACCTGTGATGGGGAGAGAGCAGGGGGCAGTCACTCACTTGTGATGGGGAGAGAGATGGGGTCAGTCAATCAACTGTGATGGGGCGAGAGCTTGGGTCTGTCACCCACCTGTGAAGGGGAAAGAGCTGGGGGCTTTCACGCACCTGTGGTATGGAGACAGCTGGGTATGGTCATACACCTGTGATGAAGAGAGAGCTTGGCGTTGTCACATACATGTGATGTGGCGACAGCTGCGGGCTCTCACATACCTGTGATGGAGAGAGACTTGGCGTTTGTCAGGCACCTGTCATGCGGAGACAGCTGGGGGCTGTCACATACCTGTGATGGGGAGAGAGCTGAGGGCTGTAATTCACCAGTGATGGGGAGAGAGCTGGGGCATGTAACACACCTGTGATGGGGAGAGAGCTTGGGGTTGTCACACACCTGTGATGGGGAGAGAGATGGGGACTGTCACTTACTTGTAATGCTGAGACAGCTGGGGGCTGTCACACACCGGTGATGGGGAGAGAGCTGCGGACTGTCAAACACCTCTGATGGGGAGAGAGCTGGGGGCTGTCAGTCACCTGTGATGTGGAGACTGCTGGTGGCTGTCACATACCTGTGATGGGGAGAGAGCTGCGGGCTGTCACACACCTGTGATGGGGAGAGTTGGGGATTTTCACATACTTGTAATGCTGAGACAGCTGGGGGCTGTCACACCCCGGTGATGGGTGTAGAGCTGGGGCTGTCACTCACCGGTGATGGGGAGAGAGATGCGGACTGTCACATACCTGTTATGCTGAGACAGCTGGGGGCTGTCACATACCTGTGATGGGGAGAGAGCTGGGGGCTGTCACATACCTGTGATGTGGAGACAGGTGGGGGCTGTCACATACCTGTGATGGGGAGAGAGCTGGGGGCTGTCACTCTCCTGTGATCAGGAGAGAGCTTGGGGCTGTCACCCACCTGTGAAGGGGAGAGAGCTGGGGGCTTTCACGCACCTGTGATATGGAGACAACTGGGGACGGTCACACACCTGTGATGGGGAGAGAGCTTGTCGTTGTCACATACCTGTGATGTGGAGACTGCTGGGGGCTATCATATACCTGTAATTGGGAGAGAGCTGGGGGCCGTCACTCACCTGTGATGGGGAGACAGTTTCTGGGTGTCACACACCTGTGATGGGGAGAGAGATGGGGACTGTCACATACCTGTGATGCTGTTACAGCTGGGGGCTGTCACATACTTGTGATGGGGAGAGAGCTGAGGGCTGTTACTCACCTGAGATGGGAAGAGAGATGAGGTATGTCAATCACTTGTGATGGGGAGCGAGCTGGGGCTGTCACGCACCTGTGATATGGAGATAGCTGGGGTCGGTCACACACCTGTGATGGGTAGACAGTTGGGGTCTGCCAGGCAACTGTGATGCGGTGACACCTGGGGTCTGTCAACTACCTCTGATGGGGAGAGAGCTGGGGGGTGTCACTCACCTGTGATGTGGAGAGAGCTGGGGGCTGTCACTCACCTGTGAAGGGGAGAGAGCTGGGTGTTGTCACGCACCTGTGATATGGAGATAGATGGGGACGGTCACACACCTGTGATGGAGGGAGAGCTTGGGGCTGTCACACACCTGTGATGGCACGGGAGATGGGGACTGTCTAACACCTGTGATGGGGACAGAGGTGGGGTCTCTCACATACCTGAGAAGGGGAAGGGATAGGGACTGTCACTCCCCTGTGATGGGGAGAGAGCTGGGGACTGACACACCTGTGATGGGGAGAGAGCTGGGGGCTGTCACTCACCTCTAATGGGGAGAGAGCTCGCGGCTATCACACACCTGTGATGGGGAAAGACATGCGGACTGTCAAACACCTGTGATGGGGAGAGAACTGGGGCTGTCACATACATGTGATGCGGAGACAGCTGGTGTCTTTCACATACCTCTGATGTGGAGACAGCTAAGGGCTAACACATACTTGTGATGGGGAGAAAGTTGGGTGCTGTCAGGCATCTGTGATGTGGAGACAGCTGAGAGTTGTCACATACCTGTGATTGGGAGATAGCTGGGGTCTGTCACTCACCTATGATCTGGAGAGAGCTGGGGGCTATCACACAGTTTTGATGGGGAGAGAGATGGGGACTGTCACATAACTGTGACGGGTAGAGCAGGGGGCCGCCACTCACCTGTGATGGGGAGAGAGCTGGGGGCTGTCACTCACCTGTAATGAGGAGAGAGATGGGGGCTGTCTCTCACCTGTGATGGGGAGAGAGCTGGGGGCTGTCATCCACCTGTGAAGGGGAGAGAGCTGGGCGTTGTCACTCACCTGTGATATGGAGAGAGCTGGGGACGGTCAAACACCTATGATGGGGAGAGAGCTTGTGTTTGTCACATACCTGTGATATAGAGACAGCTGTGGTCTATCACATACCTATAATGGGGAGACAGCTGGGGGCTGTGACATACCTGTGATGGGGAGAGAGTAGGAGGCTGTCACGCACCTGTGATATAGACAGCTGGGGACGGTCACATACCTGTGATGTGGAGACAGCTGGTGGCTGTCACTCACTTGTGATGGGGAGAGACTTGGGGTTTGTCAGGCAACTGTGATGTGGAGACAGCTGGGGGCTGTCACATACCTGTGATGGGGAGAGAGCTTGGGGCTGTAACTCACCGGTGATGGGGAGAGAGCTGTGGGATGTCACACACCTGTGATGGGGAGAGAGCTTGGGGTGGTCACACACCTCTGATGGGGAGAGAGATGGGGATTGTCACTTACTTTTAATGCTAAGACAGATGGGGGCTGTCACACTACTGTGATTGGGGGAGAGCTGGGGGCTCACACATACCTATGATGCAGAGACAGCTAGTGGTTGTCACATCCCTGTGATGTGGAGACAATGGGGGTTGTGATATACATGTGATTGGGAGAGAGTTGGGGGCTGTTATGGTCCTGTGATGCGGAGAAAATTGGGGGCTCTCATATACCTGTGTTGGGTAGAGAGCTGGGATCTCTTGCTCACCTGAAATGGGGAGAGAGCTGGGGTCTTTCACACACCTGTGATGGGGAAAGAGATGGGGACTGTCAAACACCTGTGATGGGGAGAGACCTGGGGGCTGTCAGATACCTGTGATGCGGAGACAGCTGGTGTGTTTCACATACCTGTGATGTGGAGACAGCTGGGGGCTGACACATACCTGTGATGGGGAAAAAGTTGGGGGCTGTCCGGCTCCTGTGATGTGGAATCAGCTGGGGGCTGTCACATACCTGTGATGGGGAGAAAGCTGGGGCCTATCAGTCACCTGTGATGGGGAGAGAGCTGGGGTCTGTCGCACACCTGTGATGGGGAGAGAGCTGGGGGTTGTCACTCCCCTATGATGGGGAGAGAGCTGGGGGCTGTCAGTCACCTGTGATGTGTAGACTGCTGGTGGCTGTCACATACCTGTGATGGGGAGAGAGCTGCGGGCTGTCACACACCTGTGATGGGGAGAGAGTTGGGGGTTGTCACTCCCCTATAATGGGGAGAGAGCTGGGGCTCACATATACCTGTGATGCATAGACAGCTAGTGGTTGTCACATACCTGTGATGTGGAGAAATGGGCGTTGTGACATACCTGTGATGGGGAGAGAGTTGGGGGCTGTTAGGCTCCTTTGATGCGGAGACAGCTAAGGTCTCTCAGACACCTGTGATGGGGAGAGAGCTGGGGGCTGTCACTCACCTGTGATGGGGCGAGAGCTGGTTGCTGTCACACACCTGTGAATGGGAGAGAGCTGGGCATTGCCACTCACCTGTGATATGGAGACACCTGGGGACGGTCACACACCTGTGATGGAGAGAGAGCTGGGGGCTGTCACTCACTTGTGATGGGGAGAGAGATGGGGGCTGTCACATACATGTGTTGGAGCGATAGCTAGGGGCCGTCACCCACCTGTGAAAGGGAGAGAGCTGGGGGCTTTCACGCACCTGTGATATGGAGACGGCTGGGGACGGTCACACACCTGTGATGGGGAGAGAGCTGGGGACTGTCACTCACTTGTGATGGGGAGAGCGATGGGGGCAGTGAATCAACTGTGATGGGGCGAGAGCTGGGGGCTGTCACCCACCTGTGATATGGAGACAGCTGGGGATGGTCACACACCTGTGTTGAGGAGAGAGCTTGGCGTTGTCACATACCTATGATGTGGCGACAACTGGGGGTTCTCACATACCTGTGATGGGGAGAGACTTGGGGTTTGTCAGGCACATGTGGTGCGGAGACAGCTGGGGGCTGTCACATACCTGTTATGGGGAGAGATCGGGGGGCTGTATCTCACCGGTGATAGGGAGAGAGCTGGGGGATGTCACACACCTGTGATGGGGAGAGAGCTTGGGTTTGTCACACACCTGTGATGGGGAGAGAGATGGGGATTGTCACTTACTTGTAATTCTAAGACAGCTGGGGGCTGTCACACTGCTGTGATTGGGAGAGAGCTGGGGGCCGTCACTCACCTGTGATGGGGAGAGAGGTGTGGGCTGTCACACACCTGTGATGGGGAGAGAGATGGGGACTGTCACATACCTGTGAGGCGGAGACAGCTGGGGGTTGTCACACACCTGTGATGGGGAGAGAGTTGGGTCCTGTCAGGCACTTGTGATGCGGAGAGAGCTGGGGGCTGTCACATGCCTGTGATGTGGAGAGAGCTGGGGCCTGTCACATACCTGTGATGGTGAGAGACCTGCGGGCTGTCACACACCTGTGATGGGGAGAGAGTTGGGGATTGTCACATACTTGTAATGCTGAGACAGCTGGGGGCTGTCACACCCCGGTGATGGGTGTAGAGCTGGGGCTGTCACTCACCGGTGATGTGGAGACAGGTGGGGGCTGTCACATACCTGTGATGGGGAGAGAGCTTGTCGTTGTCACATACCTGTGATGTGGAGACTGCTGGGGGCTATCATATACCTGTAATTGGGAGAGAGCTGGGTGCTCACACATACCTATGATGCACAGAAAGCTAGTGGTTGTCACATCTCCCTGATGTGGAGATAATGGGGGTTGTGACATACCTCTGATGGGGAGAGAGTTGGGGGTGTTAGGGTCCTGTGATGCGGAGAAAGATGGAGTCTCTCATATACCTGTGATGCTGAGAGAGCTGGGATCTCTTGTTCACCTGAAATGGGGAGAGAGCTGGGGTCTGTCACACACCTGTGATGGGGAAAGAGATGGGGACTGTCAAACACCTGTGATGGGGAGAGACCTGGGGGCTGTCATATACCTGTGATGCGGAGACAGCTGGTGTGTTTCACATACCTGTGATGTGGAGACAGCTGGGGGTTGACACATACCTGTGAAGGGGAGAAAGTTGGGGGCTGTCAGGCTCCTGTGATGCGGAATCAGCTGGGCGCTGTCACATACCTGTGATGGGGAAAAAGCTGGGGTCTATCACTCACCTGTGATGGGGAGAGAGCTGGGGTCTGTCGCACACCTGTGATTGGGAGAGAGCTGGGGCTCACCCATACCTGTGATGCGTAGACACCTAGTGGTTGTCACATACCTGTGATGTGGAGACAATGGGCGTTGTGACATACCTGTGATGGGGAGAGAGTTGGGGGCTGTTAGGCTCCTTTGATGCGGAGACAGCTAAGGTCTCTCAGACACCTGTGATGGGGAGAGAGCTGGGGGCTGTCACTCACATGTGATGGGGCGAGAGCTGGTGGCTGTCACACACCTGTGAATGGGATAGAGCTGGACATTGTCACTCACCTGTGATATGGAGACACCTGGGGACGGTCACACACCTGTGATGGAGAGAGAGCTGGAGGCTGTCACTCACTTGTGATGGGGAGATAGATGGGGGCTGTCACATACATGTGTTGGAGCGATAGCTAGGGGCCGTCACCCACCTGTGAAAGAGAGAGAGCTTGGCGTTGTCACGCACCTGTGATATGGAGATAGATGGGGACGGTCACACACCTGTGATGGAGGGAGAGCTGGGGGCTGTCACACACCTGTGATGGCGCGGGAGATGGGGACTGTCAAACACCTGTGATGGGGAGAGAGCTGGGGTCTGTCACATACCTGTGATGTTGAGACAAGTGGGGGCTGCCACATACCTCTGATGGGGAGATAGTTGGGGGCTTTCAGGCACCTGTGATGCGGACACAGCTGGGGTCTGTCACACACCTGTGATGTGGAGAGAGCTGGGGGCTGTCACTTACCTGTGATCAGGAGAGAGCTGGGGGCTGTCACACACCTGTGAAGGGGAAGGGATGGGGAATGTCACTCCCCTGTGATGGGGAGTGAGCTGGGGACTGACACACCTGTGATGGGGAGAGAGCTGGGGGCTGTCACTCGCCTCTAATGGGGAGAGAGCTCGCGGCTATCACACACCTGTGATGGGGAAAGACATGCGGACTGTCAAACACCTGTGATGGGGAGAGCCCTGGGGGCTGTCACATACCTGTGATGCGGAGACAGCTGGTGTCTTTCACATACCTGTGATGTGGAGACAGCTAAGGGCTAACACATACTTGTGATGGGGAGAAAGTTGGGTGCTGTCAGGCATCTGTGATGTGGAGATAGCTGGGAGTTGTCACATACGTGTGATTGGGAGAAAGCTGGGGTCTGTCACTCACCTATGATGTGGAGAGAGCTGGGGGCTATCACACAGCTTTGATGGGGAGAGAGATGGGGACTGTCACATACCTGTGACGCTGAGACAGCAGGGGGCTGTCACATAACTGTGACGGGTAGAGCTGGGGGCCGCCACTCACCTGTGATGGGGAGAGAGCTGGGGGCTGTCACTCACCTGTAATGAGGAGAGAGATGGGGGCTGTCTCTCACCTGTGATGGGGAGAGAGCTGGGGGCTGTCATCCTCCTATGAAGAGGAGAAAGCTGGGCGTTGTCACTCACCTGTGATATGGAGAGAGCTGGGGACGGTCAAACACCTGTGATGGGGAGAGAGCTTGGGTTTGTCACATACCTGTGATATAGAGACAGCTGTGGTCTATCACATACCTATAATGGGGAGACAGCTGGGGGCTGTGACATACCTGTGATGGGGAGAGAGTAGGAGGCTGTCACGCACCTGTGATATAGAGACAGCTGGCGACGGTCACACAACTGTGATGGGGAGAGAGCTGGTGGCTGTCACTCACTTGTGATGGGGAGAGAGATGGGGGCTGTCAATCAACTGTGATGGGGCGAGAGCTGGGGGCTGTCACACACCTGTGAATAGGAGAGAGCTGGGCATTTTCACTCACCTGTGATATGGAGACACCTGGGGACGGTCACACACCTGTGATGGGGAGAGAGCTGGGGGCTGTCACTCACTGTTGATGGGGAGAGAGATGGGTCTGTCACATACATGTGTTGGAGCGAGAGCTGGGGGCCGTCACCCACCTGTGAAAGGGAGAGAGCTGAGGGCTTTCACGCACCTCTGATATGGAGACAGCTGGGGACGGTCACACACCTGTGATGGGGAGAGAGCAGGGGGCAGTCACTCACTTGTGATGGGGAGAGAGATGGGGTCAGTCAATCAACTGTGATGGGGCGAGAGCTTGGGTCTGTCACCCACCTGTGAAGGGGAAAGAGCTGGGGGCTTTCACGCACCTGTGGTATGGAGACAGCTGGGTATGGTCATACACCTGTGATGAAGAGAGAGCTTGGCGTTGTCACATACATGTGATGTGGCGACAGCTGCGGGCTCTCACATACCTGTGATGGAGAGAGACTTGGCGTTTGTCAGGCACCTGTCATGCGGAGACAGCTGGGGGCTGTCACATACCTGTGATGGGGAGAGAGCTGGGGGCTGTAACTCACCAGTGATGGGGAGAGAGCTGGGGCATGTAACACACCTGTGATGGGGAGAGAGCTTGGGGTTGTCACACACCTGTGATGGGGAGAGAGATGGGGATTGTCACTTACTTGTAATGCTGAGACAGCTGGGGGCTGTCACACACCGGTGATGGGGAGAGAGCTGCGGACTGTCAAACACCTATGATGGGGAGAGAGCTGGGGGCTGTCAGTCACCTGTGATGTGGAGACTGCTGGTGGCTGTCACATACCTGTGATGGGGAGAGAGCTGCGGGCTGTCACACACCTGTGATGGGGAGAGAGTTGGGGATTTTCACATACTTGTAATGCTGAGACAGCTGGGGGCTGTCACACCCCGGTGATGGGTGTAGAGCTGGGGCTGTCACTCACCGGTGATGGGGAGAGAGATGCGGACTGTCACATACCTGTTATGCTGAGACAGCTGGGGGCTGTCACATACCTGTGATGGGGAGAGAGCTGGGGGCTGTCACATACCTGTGATGTGGAGACAGGTGGGGGCTGTCACATACCTGTGATGGGGAGAGAGCTGGGGGCTGTCACTCTCCTGTGATCAGGAGAGAGCTTGGGGCTGTCACCCACCTGTGAAGGGGAGAGAGCTAGGGGCTTTCACGCACCTGTGATATGGAGACAACTGGGGACGGTCACACACCTGTGATGGGGAGAGAGCTTGTCGTTGTCACATACCTGTGATGTGGAGACTGCTGGGGGCTATCATATACCTGTAATTGGGAGAGAGCTGGGGGCCGTCACTCACCTGTGATGGGGAGACAGTTTCTGGGTGTCACACACCTGTGATGGGGAGAGAGATGGGGACTGTCACATACCTGTGATGCTGTTACAGCTGGGGGCTGTCACATACTTGTGATGGGGAGAGAGCTGAGGGCTGTTACTCACCTGAGATGGGAAGAGAGATGAGGTATGTCAATCACTTGTGATGGGGAGCGAGCTGGGGCTGTCACGTACCTGTGATATGGAGATAGCTGGGGTCGGTCACACACCTGTGATGGGTAGACAGTTGGGGTCTGCCAGGCAACTGTGATGCGGTGACACCTGGGGTCTGTCAACTACCTCTGATGGGGAGAGAGCTGGGGGGTGTCACTCACCTGTGATGGGGAGAGAGCTGGGGGCTGTCACACACCTGTGATGTGGAGAGAGCTGGGGGCTGTCACTCACCTGTGAAGGGGAGAGAGCTGGGTGTTGTCACGCACCTGTGATATGGAGATAGATGGGGACGGTCACACACCTGTGATGGAGGGAGAGCTTGGGGCTGTCACACACCTGTGATGGCACGGGAGATGGGGACTGTCTAACACCTGTGATGGGGACAGAGGTGGGGTCTCTCACATACCTGAGAAGGGGAAGGGATAGGGACTGTCACTCCCCTGTGATGGGGAGAGAGCTGGGGACTGACACACCTGTGATGGGGAGAGAGCTGGGGGCTGTCACTCACCTCTAATGGGGAGAGAGCTCGCGGCTATCACACACCTGTGATGGGGAAAGACATGCGGACTGTCAAACACCTGTGATGGGGAGAGAACTGGGGCTGTCACATACATGTGATGCGGAGACAGCTGGTGTCTTTCACATACCTCTGATGTGGAGACAGCTAAGGGCTAACACATACTTGTGATGGGGAGAAAGTTGGGTGCTGTCAGGCATCTGTGATGTGGAGACAGCTGAGAGTTGTCACATACCTGTGATTGGGAGATAGCTGGGGTCTGTCACTCACCTATGATCTGGAGAGAGCTGGGGGCTATCACACAGTTTTGATGGGGAGAGAGATGGGGACTGTCACATAACTGTGACGGGTAGAGCAGGGGGCCGCCACTCACCTGTGATGGGGAGAGAGCTGGGGGCTGTCACTCACCTGTAATGAGGAGAGAGATGGGGGCTGTCTCTCACCTGTGATGGGGAGAGAGCTGGGGGCTGTCATCCACCTGTGAAGGGGAGAGAGCTGGGCGTTGTCACTCACCTGTGATATGGAGAGAGCTGGGGACGGTCAAACACCTATGATGGGGAGAGAGCTTGTGTTTGTCACATACCTGTGATATAGAGACAGCTGTGGTCTATCACATACCTATAATGGGGAGACAGCTGGGGGCTGTGACATACCTGTGATGGGGAGAGAGTAGGAGGCTGTCACGCACCTGTGATATAGACAGCTGGGGACGGTCACATACCTGTGATGTGGAGACAGCTGGTGGCTGTCACTCACTTGTGATGGGGAGAGACTTGGGGTTTGTCAGGCAACTGTGATGTGGAGACAGCTGGGGGCTGTCACATACCTGTGATGGGGAGAGAGCTTGGGGCTGTAACTCACCGGTGATGGGGAGAGAGCTGTGGGATGTCACACACCTGTGATGGGGAGAGAGCTTGGGGTGGTCACACACCTCTGATGGGGAGAGAGATGGGGATTGTCACTTACTTTTAATGCTAAGACAGATGGGGGCTGTCACACTACTGTGATTGGGGGAGAGCTGGGGGCTCACACATACCTATGATGCAGAGACAGCTAGTGGTTGTCACATCCCTGTGATGTGGAGACAATGGGGGTTGTGATATACATGTGATTGGGAGACAGTTGGGGGCTGTTATGGTCCTGTGATGCGGAGAAAATTGGGGGCTCTCATATACCTGTGTTGGGTAGAGAGCTGGGATCTCTTGCTCACCTGAAATGGGGAGAGAGCTGGGGTCTTTCACACACCTGTGATGGGGAAAGAGATGGGGACTGTCAAACACCTGTGATGGGGAGAGACCTGGGGGCTGTCAGATACCTGTGATGCGGAGACAGCTGGTGTGTTTCACATACCTGTGATGTGGAGACAGCTGGGGGCTGACACATACCTGTGATGGGGAAAAAGTTGGGGGCTGTCCGGCTCCTGTGATGTGGAATCAGCTGGGGGCTGTCACATACCTGTGATGGGGAGAAAGCTGGGGCCTATCAGTCACCTGTGATGGGGAGAGAGCTGGGGTCTGTCGCACACCTGTGATGGGGAGAGAGCTGGGGGTTGTCACTCCCCTATGATGGGGAGAGAGCTGGGGGCTGTCAGTCACCTGTGATGTGTAGACTGCTGGTGGCTGTCACATACCTGTGATGGGGAGAGAGCTGCGGGCTGTCACACACCTGTGATGGGGAGAGAGTTGGGGGTTGTCACTCCCCTATAATGGGGAGAGAGCTGGGGCTCACATATACCTGTGATGCATAGACAGCTAGTGGTTGTCACATACCTGTGATGTGGAGAAATGGGCGTTGTGACATACCTGTGATGGGGAGAGAGTTGGGGGCTGTTAGGCTCCTTTGATGCGGAGACAGCTAAGGTCTCTCAGACACCTGTGATGGGGAGAGAGCTGGGGGCTGTCACTCACCTGTGATGGGGCGAGAGCTGGTTGCTGTCACACACCTGTGAATGGGAGAGAGCTGGGCATTGCCACTCACCTGTGATATGGAGACACCTGGGGACGGTCACACACCTGTGATGGAGAGAGAGCTGGGGGCTGTCACTCACTTGTGATGGGGAGAGAGATGGGGGCTGTCACATACATGTGTTGGAGCGATAGCTAGGGGCCGTCACCCACCTGTGAAAGGGAGAGAGCTGGGGGCTTTCACGCACCTGTGATATGGAGACGGCTGGGGACGGTCACACACCTGTGATGGGGAGAGAGCTGGGGACTGTCACTCACTTGTGATGGGGAGAGCGATGGGGGCAGTGAATCAACTGTGATGGGGCGAGAGCTGGGGGCTGTCACCCACCTGTGATATGGAGACAGCTGGGGATGGTCACACACCTGTGTTGAGGAGAGAGCTTGGCGTTGTCACATACCTATGATGTGGCGACAACTGGGGGTTCTCACATACCTGTGATGGGGAGAGACTTGGGGTTTGTCAGGCACATGTGGTGCGGAGACAGCTGGGGGCTGTCACATACCTGTTATGGGGAGAGATCGGGGGGCTGTATCTCACCGGTGATAGGGAGAGAGCTGGGGGATGTCACACACCTGTGATGGGGAGAGAGATGGGGATTGTCACTTACTTGTAATTCTAAGACAGCTGGGGGCTGTCACACTGCTGTGATTGGGAGAGAGCTGGGGGCCGTCACTCACCTGTGATGGGGAGAGAGGTGTGGGCTGTCACACACCTGTGATGGGGAGAGAGATGGGGACTGTCACATACCTGTGAGGCGGAGACAGCTGGGGGTTGTCACACACCTGTGATGGGGAGAGAGTTGGGTCCTGTCAGGCACTTGTGATGCGGAGAGAGCTGGGGGCTGTCACATGCCTGTGATGTGGAGAGAGCTGGGGCCTGTCACATACCTGTGATGGTGAGAGACCTGCGGGCTGTCACACACCTGTGATGGGGAGAGAGTTGGGGATTGTCACATACTTGTAATGCTGAGACAGCTGGGGGCTGTCACACCCCGGTGATGGGTGTAGAGCTGGGGCTGTCACTCACCGGTGATGTGGAGACAGGTGGGGGCTGTCACATACCTGTGATGGGGAGAGAGCTTGTCGTTGTCACATACCTGTGATGTGGAGACTGCTGGGGGCTATCATATACCTGTAATTGGGAGAGAGCTGGGTGCTCACACATACCTATGATGCACAGAAAGCTAGTGGTTGTCACATCTCCCTGATGTGGAGATAATGGGGGTTGTGACATACCTCTGATGGGGAGAGAGTTGGGGGTGTTAGGGTCCTGTGATGCGGAGAAAGATGGAGTCTCTCATATACCTGTGATGCTGAGAGAGCTGGGATCTCTTGTTCACCTGAAATGGGGAGAGAGCTGGGGTCTGTCACACACCTGTGATGGGGAAAGAGATGGGGACTGTCAAACACCTGTGATGGGGAGAGACCTGGGGGCTGTCATATACCTGTGATGCGGAGACAGCTGGTGTGTTTCACATACCTGTGATGTGGAGACAGCTGGGGGTTGACACATACCTGTGAAGGGGAGAAAGTTGGGGGCTGTCAGGCTCCTGTGATGCGGAATCAGCTGGGCGCTGTCCCATACCTGTGATGGGGAAAAAGCTGGGGTCTATCACTCACCTGTGATGGGGAGAGAGCTGGGGTCTGTCGCACACCTGTGATTGGGAGAGAGCTGGGGCTCACCCATACCTGTGATGCGTAGACACCTAGTGGTTGTCACATACCTGTGATGTGGAGACAATGGGCGTTGTGACATACCTGTGATGGGGAGAGAGTTGGGGGCTGTTAGGCTCCTTTGATGCGGAGACAGCTAAGGTCTCTCAGACACCTGTGATGGGGAGAGAGCTGGGGGCTGTCACTCACATGTGATGGGGCGAGAGCTGGTGGCTGTCACACACCTGTGAATGGGATAGAGCTGGACATTGTCACTCACCTGTGATATGGAGACACCTGGGGACGGTCACACACCTGTGATGGAGAGAGAGCTGGAGGCTGTCACTCACTTGTGATGGGGAGATAGATGGGGGCTGTCACATACATGTGTTGGAGCGATAGCTAGGGGCCGTCACCCACCTGTGAAAGAGAGAGAGCTTGGCGTTGTCACGCACCTGTGATATGGAGATAGATGGGGACGGTCACACACCTGTGATGGAGGGAGAGCTGGGGGCTGTCACACACCTGTGATGGCGCGGGAGATGGGGACTGTCAAACACCTGTGATGGGGAGAGAGCTGGGGTCTGTCACACACCTGTGATGTTGAGACAAGTGGGGGCTGCCACATACCTCTGATGGGGAGATAGTTGGGGGCTTTCAGGCACCTGTGATGCGGACACAGCTGGGGTCTGTCACACACCTGTGATGTGGAGAGAGCTGGGGGCTGTCACTTACCTGTGATCAGGAGAGAGCTGGGGGCTGTCACACACCTGTGAAGGGGAAGGGATGGGGAATGTCACTCCCCTGTGATGGGGAGTGAGCTGGGGACTGACACACCTGTGATGGGGAGAGAGCTGGGGGCTGTCACTCGCCTCTAATGGGGAGAGAGCTCGCGGCTATCACACACCTGTGATGGGGAAAGACATGCGGACTGTCAAACACCTGTGATGGGGAGAGCCCTGGGGGCTGTCACATACCTGTGATGCGGAGACAGCTGGTGTCTTTCACATACCTGTGATGTGGAGACAGCTAAGGGCTAACACATACTTGTGATGGGGAGAAAGTTGGGTGCTGTCAGGCATCTGTGATGTGGAGATAGCTGGGAGTTGTCACATACGTGTGATTGGGAGAAAGCTGGGGTCTGTCACTCACCTATGATGTGGAGAGAGCTGGGGGCTATCACACAGCTTTGATGGGGAGAGAGATGGGGACTGTCACATACCTGTGACGCTGAGACAGCAGGGGGCTGTCACATAACTGTGACGGGTAGAGCTGGGGGCCGCCACTCACCTGTGATGGGGAGAGAGCTGGGGGCTGTCACTCACCTGTAATGAGGAGAGAGATGGGGGCTGTCTCTCACCTGTGATGGGGAGAGAGCTGGGGGCTGTCATCCTCCTATGAAGAGGAGAAAGCTGGGCGTTGTCACTCACCTGTGATATGGAGAGAGCTGGGGACGGTCAAACACCTGTGATGGGGAGAGAGCTTGGGTTTGTCACATACCTGTGATATAGAGACAGCTGTGGTCTATCACATACCTATAATGGGGAGACAGCTGGGGGCTGTGACATACCTGTGATGGGGAGAGAGTAGGAGGCTGTCACGCACCTGTGATATAGAGACAGCTGGCGACGGTCACACAACTGTGATGGGGAGAGAGCTGGTGGCTGTCACTCACTTGTGATGGGGAGAGAGATGGGGGCTGTCAATCAACTGTGATGGGGCGAGAGCTGGGGGCTGTCACACACCTGTGAATAGGAGAGAGCTGGGCATTTTCACTCACCTGTGATATGGAGACACCTGGGGACGGTCACACACCTGTGATGGGGAGAGAGCTGGGGGCTGTCACTCACTGTTGATGGGGAGAGAGATGGGTCTGTCACATACATGTGTTGGAGCGAGAGCTGGGGGCCGTCACCCACCTGTGAAAGGGAGAGAGCTGAGGGCTTTCACGCACCTCTGATATGGAGACAGCTGGGGACGGTCACACACCTGTGATGGGGAGAGAGCAGGGGGCAGTCACTCACTTGTGATGGGGAGAGAGATGGGGTCAGTCAATCAACTGTGATGGGGCGAGAGCTTGGGTCTGTCACCCACCTGTGAAGGGGAAAGAGCTGGGGGCTTTCACGCACCTGTGGTATGGAGACAGCTGGGTATGGTCATACACCTGTGATGAAGAGAGAGCTTGGCGTTGTCACATACATGTGATGTGGCGACAGCTGCGGGCTCTCACATACCTGTGATGGAGAGAGACTTGGCGTTTGTCAGGCACCTGTCATGCGGAGACAGCTGGGGGCTGTCACATACCTGTGATGGGGAGAGAGCTGGGGGCTGTAACTCACCAGTGATGGGGAGAGAGCTGGGGCATGTAACACACCTGTGATGGGGAGAGAGCTTGGGGTTGTCACACACCTGTGATGGGGAGAGAGATGGGGATTGTCACTTACTTGTAATGCTGAGACAGCTGGGGGCTGTCACACACCGGTGATGGGGAGAGAGCTGCGGACTGTCAAACACCTATGATGGGGAGAGAGCTGGGGGCTGTCAGTCACCTGTGATGTGGAGACTGCTGGTGGCTGTCACATACCTGTGATGGGGAGAGAGCTGCGGGCTGTCACACACCTGTGATGGGGAGAGAGTTGGGGATTTTCACATACTTGTAATGCTGAGACAGCTGGGGGCTGTCACACCCCGGTGATGGGTGTAGAGCTGGGGCTGTCACTCACCGGTGATGGGGAGAGAGATGCGGACTGTCACATACCTGTTATGCTGAGACAGCTGGGGGCTGTCACATACCTGTGATGGGGAGAGAGCTGGGGGCTGTCACATACCTGTGATGTGGAGACAGGTGGGGGCTGTCACATACCTGTGATGGGGAGAGAGCTGGGGGCTGTCACTCTCCTGTGATCAGGAGAGAGCTTGGGGCTGTCACCCACCTGTGAAGGGGAGAGAGCTGGGGGCTTTCACGCACCTGTGATATGGAGACAACTGGGGACGGTCACACACCTGTGATGGGGAGAGAGCTTGTCGTTGTCACATACCTGTGATGTGGAGACTGCTGGGGGCTATCATATACCTGTAATTGGGAGAGAGCTGGGGGCCGTCACTCACCTGTGATGGGGAGACAGTTTCTGGGTGTCACACACCTGTGATGGGGAGAGAGATGGGGACTGTCACATACCTGTGATGCTGTTACAGCTGGGGGCTGTCACATACTTGTGATGGGGAGAGAGCTGAGGGCTGTTACTCACCTGAGATGGGAAGAGAGATGAGGTATGTCAATCACTTGTGATGGGGAGCGAGCTGGGGCTGTCACGTACCTGTGATATGGAGATAGCTGGGGTCGGTCACACACCTGTGATGGGTAGACAGTTGGGGTCTGCCAGGCAACTGTGATGCGGTGACACCTGGGGTCTGTCAACTACCTCTGATGGGGAGAGAGCTGGGGGGTGTCACTCACCTGTGATGGGGAGAGAGCTGGGGGCTGTCACACACCTGTGATGTGGAGAGAGCTGGGGGCTGTCACTCACCTGTGAAGGGGAGAGAGCTGGGTGTTGTCACGCACCTGTGATATGGAGATAGATGGGGACGGTCACACACCTGTGATGGAGGGAGAGCTTGGGGCTGTCACACACCTGTGATGGCACGGGAGATGGGGACTGTCTAACACCTGTGATGGGGACAGAGGTGGGGTCTCTCACATACCTGAGAAGGGGAAGGGATAGGGACTGTCACTCCCCTGTGATGGGGAGAGAGCTGGGGACTGACACACCTGTGATGGGGAGAGAGCTGGGGGCTGTCACTCACCTCTAATGGGGAGAGAGCTCGCGGCTATCACACACCTGTGATGGGGAAAGACATGCGGACTGTCAAACACCTGTGATGGGGAGAGAACTGGGGCTGTCACATACATGTGATGCGGAGACAGCTGGTGTCTTTCACATACCTCTGATGTGGAGACAGCTAAGGGCTAACACATACTTGTGATGGGGAGAAAGTTGGGTGCTGTCAGGCATCTGTGATGTGGAGACAGCTGAGAGTTGTCACATACCTGTGATTGGGAGATAGCTGGGGTCTGTCACTCACCTATGATCTGGAGAGAGCTGGGGGCTATCACACAGTTTTGATGGGGAGAGAGATGGGGACTGTCACATAACTGTGACGGGTAGAGCAGGGGGCCGCCACTCACCTGTGATGGGGAGAGAGCTGGGGGCTGTCACTCACCTGTAATGAGGAGAGAGATGGGGGCTGTCTCTCACCTGTGATGGGGAGAGAGCTGGGGGCTGTCATCCACCTGTGAAGGGGAGAGAGCTGGGCGTTGTCACTCACCTGTGATATGGAGAGAGCTGGGGACGGTCAAACACCTATGATGGGGAGAGAGCTTGTGTTTGTCACATACCTGTGATATAGAGACAGCTGTGGTCTATCACATACCTATAATGGGGAGACAGCTGGGGGCTGTGACATACCTGTGATGGGGAGAGAGTAGGAGGCTGTCACGCACCTGTGATATAGACAGCTGGGGACGGTCACATACCTGTGATGTGGAGACAGCTGGTGGCTGTCACTCACTTGTGATGGGGAGAGACTTGGGGTTTGTCAGGCAACTGTGATGTGGAGACAGCTGGGGGCTGTCACATACCTGTGATGGGGAGAGAGCTTGGGGCTGTAACTCACCGGTGATGGGGAGAGAGCTGTGGGATGTCACACACCTGTGATGGGGAGAGAGCTTGGGGTGGTCACACACCTCTGATGGGGAGAGAGATGGGGATTGTCACTTACTTTTAATGCTAAGACAGATGGGGGCTGTCACACTACTGTGATTGGGGGAGAGCTGGGGGCTCACACATACCTATGATGCAGAGACAGCTAGTGGTTGTCACATCCCTGTGATGTGGAGACAATGGGGGTTGTGATATACATGTGATTGGGAGAGAGTTGGGGGCTGTTATGGTCCTGTGATGCGGAGAAAATTGGGGGCTCTCATATACCTGTGTTGGGTAGAGAGCTGGGATCTCTTGCTCACCTGAAATGGGGAGAGAGCTGGGGTCTTTCACACACCTGTGATGGGGAAAGAGATGGGGACTGTCAAACACCTGTGATGGGGAGAGACCTGGGGGCTGTCAGATACCTGTGATGCGGAGACAGCTGGTGTGTTTCACATACCTGTGATGTGGAGACAGCTGGGGGCTGACACATACCTGTGATGGGGAAAAAGTTGGGGGCTGTCCGGCTCCTGTGATGTGGAATCAGCTGGGGGCTGTCACATACCTGTGATGGGGAGAAAGCTGGGGCCTATCAGTCACCTGTGATGGGGAGAGAGCTGGGGTCTGTCGCACACCTGTGATGGGGAGAGAGCTGGGGGTTGTCACTCCCCTATGATGGGGAGAGAGCTGGGGGCTGTCAGTCACCTGTGATGTGTAGACTGCTGGTGGCTGTCACATACCTGTGATGGGGAGAGAGCTGCGGGCTGTCACACACCTGTGATGGGGAGAGAGTTGGGGGTTGTCACTCCCCTATAATGGGGAGAGAGCTGGGGCTCACATATACCTGTGATGCATAGACAGCTAGTGGTTGTCACATACCTGTGATGTGGAGAAATGGGCGTTGTGACATACCTGTGATGGGGAGAGAGTTGGGGGCTGTTAGGCTCCTTTGATGCGGAGACAGCTAAGGTCTCTCAGACACCTGTGATGGGGAGAGAGCTGGGGGCTGTCACTCACCTGTGATGGGGCGAGAGCTGGTTGCTGTCACACACCTGTGAATGGGAGAGAGCTGGGCATTGCCACTCACCTGTGATATGGAGACACCTGGGGACGGTCACACACCTGTGATGGAGAGAGAGCTGGGGGCTGTCACTCACTTGTGATGGGGAGAGAGCTGGGTGTTGTCACGCACCTGTGATATGGAGATAGATGGGGACGGTCACACACCTGTGATGGAGGGAGAGCTTGGGGCTGTCACACACCTGTGATGGCACGGGAGATGGGGACTGTCTAACACCTGTGATGGGGACAGAGGTGGGGTCTCTCACATACCTGAGAAGGGGAAGGGATAGGGACTGTCACTCCCCTGTGATGGGGAGAGAGCTGGGGACTGACACACCTGTGATGGGGAGAGAGCTGGGGGCTGTCACTCACCTCTAATGGGGAGAGAGCTCGCGGCTATCACACACCTGTGATGGGGAAAGACATGCGGACTGTCAAACACCTGTGATGGGGAGAGAACTGGGGCTGTCACATACATGTGATGCGGAGACAGCTGGTGTCTTTCACATACCTCTGATGTGGAGACAGCTAAGGGCTAACACATACTTGTGATGGGGAGAAAGTTGGGTGCTGTCAGGCATCTGTGATGTGGAGACAGCTGAGAGTTGTCACATACCTGTGATTGGGAGATAGCTGGGGTCTGTCACTCACCTATGATCTGGAGAGAGCTGGGGGCTATCACACAGTTTTGATGGGGAGAGAGATGGGGACTGTCACATAACTGTGACGGGTAGAGCAGGGGGCCGCCACTCACCTGTGATGGGGAGAGAGCTGGGGGCTGTCACTCACCTGTAATGAGGAGAGAGATGGGGGCTGTCTCTCACCTGTGATGGGGAGAGAGCTGGGGGCTGTCATCCACCTGTGAAGGGGAGAGAGCTGGGCGTTGTCACTCACCTGTGATATGGAGAGAGCTGGGGACGGTCAAACACCTATAATGGGGAGAGAGCTTGTGTTTGTCACATACCTGTGATATAGAGACAGCTGTGGTCTATCACATACCTATAATGGGGAGACAGCTGGGGGCTGTGACATACCTGTGATGGGGAGAGAGTAGGAGGCTGTCACGCACCTGTGATATAGACAGCTGGGGACGGTCACATACCTGTGATGTGGAGACAGCTGGTGGCTGTCACTCACTTGTGATGGGGAGAGACTTGGGGTTTGTCAGGCAACTGTGATGTGGAGACAGCTGGGGGCTGTCACATACCTGTGATGGGGAGAGAGCTTGGGGCTGTAACTCACCGGTGATGGGGAGAGAGCTGTGGGATGTCACACACCTGTGATGGGGAGAGAGCTTGGGGTGGTCACACACCTCTGATGGGGAGAGAGATGGGGATTGTCACTTACTTTTAATGCTAAGACAGATGGGGGCTGTCACACTACTGTGATTGGGGGAGAGCTGGGGGCTCACACATACCTATGATGCAGAGACAGCTAGTGGTTGTCACATCCCTGTGATGTGGAGACAATGGGGGTTGTGATATACATGTGATTGGGAGAGAGTTGGGGGCTGTTATGGTCCTGTGATGCGGAGAAAATTGGGGGCTCTCATATACCTGTGTTGGGTAGAGAGCTGGGATCTCTTGCTCACCTGAAATGGGGAGAGAGCTGGGGTCTTTCACACACCTGTGATGGGGAAAGAGATGGGGACTGTCAAACACCTGTGATGGGGAGAGACCTGGGGGCTGTCAGATACCTGTGATGCGGAGACAGCTGGTGTGTTTCACATACCTGTGATGTGGAGACAGCTGGGGGCTGACACATACCTGTGATGGGGAAAAAGTTGGGGGCTGTCCGGCTCCTGTGATGTGGAATCAGCTGGGGGCTGTCACATACCTGTGATGGGGAGAAAGCTGGGGCCTATCAGTCACCTGTGATGGGGAGAGAGCTGGGGTCTGTCGCACACCTGTGATGGGGAGAGAGCTGGGGGTTGTCACTCCCCTATGATGGGGAGAGAGCTGGGGGCTGTCAGTCACCTGTGATGTGTAGACTGCTGGTGGCTGTCACATACCTGTGATGGGGAGAGAGCTGCGGGCTGTCACACACCTGTGATGGGGAGAGAGTTGGGGGTTGTCACTCCCCTATAATGGGGAGAGAGCTGGGGCTCACATATACCTGTGATGCATAGACAGCTAGTGGTTGTCACATACCTGTGATGTGGAGAAATGGGCGTTGTGACATACCTGTGATGGGGAGAGAGTTGGGGGCTGTTAGGCTCCTTTGATGCGGAGACAGCTAAGGTCTCTCAGACACCTGTGATGGGGAGAGAGCTGGGGGCTGTCACTCACCTGTGATGGGGCGAGAGCTGGTTGCTGTCACACACCTGTGAATGGGAGAGAGCTGGGCATTGCCACTCACCTGTGATATGGAGACACCTGGGGACGGTCACACACCTGTGATGGAGAGAGAGCTGGGGGCTGTCACTCACCTGTGAAGGGGAGAGAGCTGGGTGTTGTCACGCACCTGTGATATGGAGATAGATGGGGACGGTCACACACCTGTGATGGAGGGAGAGCTTGGGGCTGTCACACACCTGTGATGGCACGGGAGATGGGGACTGTCTAACACCTGTGATGGGGACAGAGGTGGGGTCTCTCACATACCTGAGAAGGGGAAGGGATAGGGACTGTCACTCCCCTGTGATGGGGAGAGAGCTGGGGACTGACACACCTGTGATGGGGAGAGAGCTGGGGGCTGTCACTCACCTCTAATGGGGAGAGAGCTCGCGGCTATCACACACCTGTGATGGGGAAAGACATGCGGACTGTCAAACACCTGTGATGGGGAGAGAACTGGGGCTGTCACATACATGTGATGCGGAGACAGCTGGTGTCTTTCACATACCTCTGATGTGGAGACAGCTAAGGGCTAACACATACTTGTGATGGGGAGAAAGTTGGGTGCTGTCAGGCATCTGTGATGTGGAGACAGCTGAGAGTTGTCACATACCTGTGATTGGGAGATAGCTGGGGTCTGTCACTCACCTATGATCTGGAGAGAGCTGGGGGCTATCACACAGTTTTGATGGGGAGAGAGATGGGGACTGTCACATAACTGTGACGGGTAGAGCAGGGGGCCGCCACTCACCTGTGATGGGGAGAGAGCTGGGGGCTGTCACTCACCTGTAATGAGGAGAGAGATGGGGGCTGTCTCTCACCTGTGATGGGGAGAGAGCTGGGGGCTGTCATCCACCTGTGAAGGGGAGAGAGCTGGGCGTTGTCACTCACCTGTGATATGGAGAGAGCTGGGGACGGTCAAACACCTATGATGGGGAGAGAGCTTGTGTTTGTCACATACCTGTGATATAGAGACAGCTGTGGTCTATCACATACCTATAATGGGGAGACAGCTGGGGGCTGTGACATACCTGTGATGGGGAGAGAGTAGGAGGCTGTCACGCACCTGTGATATAGACAGCTGGGGACGGTCACATACCTGTGATGTGGAGACAGCTGGTGGCTGTCACTCACTTGTGATGGGGAGAGACTTGGGGTTTGTCAGGCAACTGTGATGTGGAGACAGCTGGGGGCTGTCACATACCTGTGATGGGGAGAGAGCTTGGGGCTGTAACTCACCGGTGATGGGGAGAGAGCTGTGGGATGTCACACACCTGTGATGGGGAGAGAGCTTGGGGTGGTCACACACCTCTGATGGGGAGAGAGATGGGGATTGTCACTTACTTTTAATGCTAAGACAGATGGGGGCTGTCACACTACTGTGATTGGGGGAGAGCTGGGGGCTCACACATACCTATGATGCAGAGACAGCTAGTGGTTGTCACATCCCTGTGATGTGGAGACAATGGGGGTTGTGATATACATGTGATTGGGAGAGAGTTGGGGGCTGTTATGGTCCTGTGATGCGGAGAAAATTGGGGGCTCTCATATACCTGTGTTGGGTAGAGAGCTGGGATCTCTTGCTCACCTGAAATGGGGAGAGAGCTGGGGTCTTTCACACACCTGTGATGGGGAAAGAGATGGGGACTGTCAAACACCTGTGATGGGGAGAGACCTGGGGGCTGTCAGATACCTGTGATGCGGAGACAGCTGGTGTGTTTCACATACCTGTGATGTGGAGACAGCTGGGGGCTGACACATACCTGTGATGGGGAAAAAGTTGGGGGCTGTCCGGCTCCTGTGATGTGGAATCAGCTGGGGGCTGTCACATACCTGTGATGGGGAGAAAGCTGGGGCCTATCAGTCACCTGTGATGGGGAGAGAGCTGGGGTCTGTCGCACACCTGTGATGGGGAGAGAGCTGGGGGTTGTCACTCCCCTATGATGGGGAGAGAGCTGGGGGCTGTCAGTCACCTGTGATGTGTAGACTGCTGGTGGCTGTCACATACCTGTGATGGGGAGAGAGCTGCGGGCTGTCACACACCTGTGATGGGGAGAGAGTTGGGGGTTGTCACTCCCCTATAATGGGGAGAGAGCTGGGGCTCACATATACCTGTGATGCATAGACAGCTAGTGGTTGTCACATACCTGTGATGTGGAGAAATGGGCGTTGTGACATACCTGTGATGGGGAGAGAGTTGGGGGCTGTTAGGCTCCTTTGATGCGGAGACAGCTAAGGTCTCTCAGACACCTGTGATGGGGAGAGAGCTGGGGGCTGTCACTCACCTGTGATGGGGCGAGAGCTGGTTGCTGTCACACACCTGTGAATGGGAGAGAGCTGGGCATTGCCACTCACCTGTGATATGGAGACACCTGGGGACGGTCACACACCTGTGATGGAGAGAGAGCTGGGGGCTGTCACTCACTTGTGATGGGGAGAGAGATGGGGGCTGTCACATACATGTGTTGGAGCGATAGCTAGGGGCCGTCACCCACCTGTGAAAGGGAGAGAGCTGGGGGCTTTCACGCACCTGTGATATGGAGACGGCTGGGGACGGTCACACACCTGTGATGGGGAGAGAGCTGGGGACTGTCACTCACTTGTGATGGGGAGAGCGATGGGGGCAGTGAATCAACTGTGATGGGGCGAGAGCTGGGGGCTGTCACCCACCTGTGATATGGAGACAGCTGGGGATGGTCACACACCTGTGTTGAGGAGAGAGCTTGGCGTTGTCACATACCTATGATGTGGCGACAACTGGGGGTTCTCACATACCTGTGATGGGGAGAGACTTGGGGTTTGTCAGGCACATGTGGTGCGGAGACAGCTGGGGGCTGTCACATACCTGTTATGGGGAGAGATCGGGGGGCTGTATCTCACCGGTGATAGGGAGAGAGCTGGGGGATGTCACACACCTGTGATGGGGAGAGAGCTTGGGTTTGTCACACACCTGTGATGGGGAGAGAGATGGGGATTGTCACTTACTTGTAATTCTAAGACAGCTGGGGGCTGTCACACTGCTGTGATTGGGAGAGAGCTGGGGGCCGTCACTCACCTGTGATGGGGAGAGAGGTGTGGGCTGTCACACACCTGTGATGGGGAGAGAGATGGGGACTGTCACATACCTGTGAGGCGGAGACAGCTGGGGGTTGTCACACACCTGTGATGGGGAGAGAGTTGGGTCCTGTCAGGCACTTGTGATGCGGAGAGAGCTGGGGGCTGTCACATGCCTGTGATGTGGAGAGAGCTGGGGCCTGTCACATACCTGTGATGGTGAGAGACCTGCGGGCTGTCACACACCTGTGATGGGGAGAGAGTTGGGGATTGTCACATACTTGTAATGCTGAGACAGCTGGGGGCTGTCACACCCCGGTGATGGGTGTAGAGCTGGGGCTGTCACTCACCGGTGATGTGGAGACAGGTGGGGGCTGTCACATACCTGTGATGGGGAGAGAGCTTGTCGTTGTCACATACCTGTGATGTGGAGACTGCTGGGGGCTATCATATACCTGTAATTGGGAGAGAGCTGGGTGCTCACACATACCTATGATGCACAGAAAGCTAGTGGTTGTCACATCTCCCTGATGTGGAGATAATGGGGGTTGTGACATACCTCTGATGGGGAGAGAGTTGGGGGTGTTAGGGTCCTGTGATGCGGAGAAAGATGGAGTCTCTCATATACCTGTGATGCTGAGAGAGCTGGGATCTCTTGTTCACCTGAAATGGGGAGAGAGCTGGGGTCTGTCACACACCTGTGATGGGGAAAGAGATGGGGACTGTCAAACACCTGTGATGGGGAGAGACCTGGGGGCTGTCATATACCTGTGATGCGGAGACAGCTGGTGTGTTTCACATACCTGTGATGTGGAGACAGCTGGGGGTTGACACATACCTGTGAAGGGGAGAAAGTTGGGGGCTGTCAGGCTCCTGTGATGCGGAATCAGCTGGGCGCTGTCCCATACCTGTGATGGGGAAAAAGCTGGGGTCTATCACTCACCTGTGATGGGGAGAGAGCTGGGGTCTGTCGCACACCTGTGATTGGGAGAGAGCTGGGGCTCACCCATACCTGTGATGCGTAGACACCTAGTGGTTGTCACATACCTGTGATGTGGAGACAATGGGCGTTGTGACATACCTGTGATGGGGAGAGAGTTGGGGGCTGTTAGGCTCCTTTGATGCGGAGACAGCTAAGGTCTCTCAGACACCTGTGATGGGGAGAGAGCTGGGGGCTGTCACTCACATGTGATGGGGCGAGAGCTGGTGGCTGTCACACACCTGTGAATGGGAGAGAGCTGGACATTGTCACTCACCTGTGATATGGAGACACCTGGGGACGGTCACACACCTGTGATGGAGAGAGAGCTGGAGGCTGTCACTCACTTGTGATGGGGAGATAGATGGGGGCTGTCACATACATGTGTTGGAGCGATAGCTAGGGGCCGTCACCCACCTGTGAAAGAGAGAGAGCTTGGCGTTGTCACGCACCTGTGATATGGAGATAGATGGGGACGGTCACACACCTGTGATGGAGGGAGAGCTGGGGGCTGTCACACACCTGTGATGGCGCGGGAGATGGGGACTGTCAAACACCTGTGATGGGGAGAGAGCTGGGGTCTGTCACATACCTGTGATGTTGAGACAAGTGGGGGCTGCCACATACCTCTGATGGGGAGATAGTTGGGGGCTTTCAGGCACCTGTGATGCGGACACAGCTGGGGTCTGTCACACACCTGTGATGTGGAGAGAGCTGGGGGCTGTCACTTACCTGTGATCAGGAGAGAGCTGGGGGCTGTCACACACCTGTGAAGGGGAAGGGATGGGGAATGTCACTCCCCTGTGATGGGGAGTGAGCTGGGGACTGACACACCTGTGATGGGGAGAGAGCTGGGGGCTGTCACTCGCCTCTAATGGGGAGAGAGCTCGCGGCTATCACACACCTGTGATGGGGAAAGACATGCGGACTGTCAAACACCTGTGATGGGGAGAGCCCTGGGGGCTGTCACATACCTGTGATGCGGAGACAGCTGGTGTCTTTCACATACCTGTGATGTGGAGACAGCTAAGGGCTAACACATACTTGTGATGGGGAGAAAGTTGGGTGCTGTCAGGCATCTGTGATGTGGAGATAGCTGGGAGTTGTCACATACGTGTGATTGGGAGAAAGCTGGGGTCTGTCACTCACCTATGATGTGGAGAGAGCTGGGGGCTATCACACAGCTTTGATGGGGAGAGAGATGGGGACTGTCACATACCTGTGACGCTGAGACAGCAGGGGGCTGTCACATAACTGTGACGGGTAGAGCTGGGGGCCGCCACTCACCTGTGATGGGGAGAGAGCTGGGGGTTGTCACTCACCTGTAATGAGGAGAGAGATGGGGGCTGTCTCTCACCTGTGATGGGGAGAGAGCTGGGGGCTGTCATCCTCCTATGAAGAGGAGAAAGCTGGGCGTTGTCACTCACCTGTGATATGGAGAGAGCTGGGGACGGTCAAACACCTGTGATGGGGAGAGAGCTTGGGTTTGTCACATACCTGTGATATAGAGACAGCTGTGGTCTATCACATACCTATAATGGGGAGACAGCTGGGGGCTGTGACATACCTGTGATGGGGAGAGAGTAGGAGGCTGTCACGCACCTGTGATATAGAGACAGCTGGCGACGGTCACACAACTGTGATGGGGAGAGAGCTGGTGGCTGTCACTCACTTGTGATGGGGAGAGAGATGGGGGCTGTCAATCAACTGTGATGGGGCGAGAGCTGGGGGCTGTCACACACCTGTGAATAGGAGAGAGCTGGGCATTTTCACTCACCTGTGATATGGAGACACCTGGGGACGGTCACACACCTGTGATGGGGAGAGAGCTGGGGGCTGTCACTCACTGTTGATGGGGAGAGAGATGGGTCTGTCACATACATGTGTTGGAGCGAGAGCTGGGGGCCGTCACCCACCTGTGAAAGGGAGAGAGCTGAGGGCTTTCACGCACCTCTGATATGGAGACAGCTGGGGACGGTCACACACCTGTGATGGGGAGAGAGCAGGGGGCAGTCACTCACTTGTGATGGGGAGAGAGATGGGGTCAGTCAATCAACTGTGATGGGGCGAGAGCTTGGGTCTGTCACCCACCTGTGAAGGGGAAAGAGCTGGGGGCTTTCACGCACCTGTGGTATGGAGACAGCTGGGTATGGTCATACACCTGTGATGAAGAGAGAGCTTGGCGTTGTCACATACATGTGATGTGGCGACAGCTGCGGGCTCTCACATACCTGTGATGGAGAGAGACTTGGTGTTTGTCAGGCACCTGTCATGCGGAGACAGCTGGGGGCTGTCACATACCTGTGATGGGGAGAGAGCTGAGGGCTGTAATTCACCAGTGATGGGGAGAGAGCTGGGGCATGTAACACACCTGTGATGGGGAGAGAGCTTGGGGTTGTCACACACCTGTGATGGGGAGAGAGATGGGGATTGTCACTTACTTGTAATGCTGAGACAGCTGGGGGCTGTCACACACCGGTGATGGGGAGAGAGCTGCGGACTGTCAAACACCTCTGATGGGGAGAGAGCTGGGGGCTGTCAGTCACCTGTGATGTGGAGACTGCTGGTGGCTGTCACATACCTGTGATGGGGAGAGAGCTGCGGGCTGTCACACACCTGTGATGGGGAGAGAGTTGGGGATTTTCACATACTTGTAATGCTGAGACAGCTGGGGGCTGTCACACCCCGGTGATGGGTGTAGAGCTGGGGCTGTCACTCACCGGTGATGGGGAGAGAGATGCGGACTGTCACATACCTGTTATGCTGAGACAGCTGGGGGCTGTCACATACCTGTGATGGGGAGAGAGCTGGGGGCTGTCACATACCTGTGATGTGGAGACAGGTGGGGGCTGTCACATACCTGTGATGGGGAGAGAGCTGGGGGCTGTCACTCTCCTGTGATCAGGAGAGAGCTTGGGGCTGTCACCCACCTGTGAAGGGGAGAGAGCTGGTGGCTTTCACGCACCTGTGATATGGAGACAACTGGGGACGGTCACACACCTGTGATGGGGAGAGAGCTTGTCGTTGTCACATACCTGTGATGTGGAGACTGCTGGGGGCTATCATATACCTGTAATTGGGAGAGAGCTGGGGGCCGTCACTCACCTGTGATGGGGAGACAGTTTCTGGGTGTCACACACCTGTGATGGGGAGAGAGATGGGGACTGTCACATACCTGTGATGCTGTTACAGCTGGGGGCTGTCACATACTTGTGATGGGGAGAGAGCTGAGGGCTGTTACTCACCTGAGATGGGAAGAGAGATGAGGTATGTCAATCACTTGTGATGGGGAGCGAGCTGGGGCTGTCACGTACCTGTGATATGGAGATAGCTGGGGTCGGTCACACACCTGTGATGGGTAGACAGTTGGGGTCTGCCAGGCAACTGTGATGCGGTGACACCTGGGGTCTGTCAACTACCTCTGATGGGGAGAGAGCTGGGGGGTGTCACTCACCTGTGATGGGGAGAGAGCTGGGGGCTGTCACACACCTGTGATGTGTCGAGAGCTGGGGGCTGTCACTCACCTGTGAAGGCGAGAGAGCTGGGTGTTGTCACGCACCTGTGATATGGAGATAGATGGGGACGGTCACACACCTGTGATGGAGGGAGAGCTTGGGGCTGTCACACAGCTGTGATGGCACGGGAGATGGGGACTGTCTAACACCTGTGATGGGGACAGAGGTGGGGTCTCTCACATACCTGAGAAGGGGAAGGGATAGGGACTGTCACTCCCCTGTGATGGGGAGAGAGCTGGGGACTGACACACCTGTGATGGGGAGAGAGCTGGGGGCTGTCACTCACCTCTAATGGGGAGAGAGCTCGCGGCTATCACACACCTGTGATGGGGAAAGACATGCGGACTGTCAAACACCTGTGATGGGGAGAGAACTGGGGCTGTCACATACATGTGATGCGGAGACAGCTGGTGTCTTTCACATACCTCTGATGTGGAGACAGCTAAGGGCTAACACATACTTGTGATGGGGAGAAAGTTGGGTGCTGTCAGGCATCTGTGATGTGGAGACAGCTGAGAGTTGTCACATACCTGTGATTGGGAGATAGCTGGGGTCTGTCACTCACCTATGATCTGGAGAGAGCTGGGGGCTATCACACAGTTTTGATGGGGAGAGAGATGGGGACTGTCACATAACTGTGACGGGTAGAGCAGGGGGCCGCCACTCACCTGTGATGGGGAGAGAGCTGGGGGCTGTCACTCACCTGTAATGAGGAGAGAGATGGGGGCTGTCTCTCACCTGTGATGGGGAGAGAGCTGGGGGCTGTCATCCACCTGTGAAGGGGAGAGAGCTGGGCGTTGTCACTCACCTGTGATATGGAGAGAGCTGGGGACGGTCAAACACCTATGATGGGGAGAGAGCTTGTGTTTGTCACATACCTGTGATATAGAGACAGCTGTGGTCTATCACATACCTATAATGGGGAGACAGCTGGGGGCTGTGACATACCTGTGATGGGGAGAGAGTAGGAGGCTGTCACGCACCTGTGATATAGACAGCTGGGGACGGTCACATACCTGTGATGTGGAGACAGCTGGTGGCTGTCACTCACTTGTGATGGGGAGAGACTTGGGGTTTGTCAGGCAACTGTGATGTGGAGACAGCTGGGGGCTGTCACATACCTGTGATGGGGAGAGAGCTTGGGGCTGTAACTCACCGGTGATGGGGAGAGAGCTGTGGGATGTCACACACCTGTGATGGGGAGAGAGCTTGGGGTGGTCACACACCTCTGATGGGGAGAGAGATGGGGATTGTCACTTACTTTTAATGCTAAGACAGATGGGGGCTGTCACACTACTGTGATTGGGGGAGAGCTGGGGGCTCACACATACCTATGATGCAGAGACAGCTAGTGGTTGTCACATCCCTGTGATGTGGAGACAATGGGGGTTGTGATATACATGTGATTGGGAGAGAGTTGGGGGCTCTTATGGTCCTGTGATGCGGAGAAAATTGGGGGCTCTCATATACCTGTGTTGGGTAGAGAGCTGGGATCTCTTGCTCACCTGAAATGGGGAGAGAGCTGGGGTCTTTCACACACCTGTGATGGGGAAAGAGATGGGGACTGTCAAACACCTGTGATGGGGAGAGACCTGGGGGCTGTCAGATACCTGTGATGCGGAGACAGCTGGTGTGTTTCACATACCTGTGATGTGGAGACAGCTGGGGGCTGACACATACCTGTGATGGGGAAAAAGTTGGGGGCTGTCCGGCTCCTGTGATGTGGAATCAGCTGGGGGCTGTCACATACCTGTGATGGGGAGAAAGCTGGGGCCTATCAGTCACCTGTGATGGGGAGAGAGCTGGGGTCTGTCGCACACCTGTGATGGGGAGAGAGCTGGGGGTTGTCACTCCCCTATGATGGGGAGAGAGCTGGGGGCTGTCAGTCACCTGTGATGTGTAGACTGCTGGTGGCTGTCACATACCTGTGATGGGGAGAGAGCTGCGGGCTGTCACACACCTGTGATGGGGAGAGAGTTGGGGGTTGTCACTCCCCTATAATGGGGAGAGAGCTGGGGCTCACATATACCTGTGATGCATAGACAGCTAGTGGTTGTCCCATACCTGTGATGTGGAGACATGGGCGTTGTGACATACCTGTGATGGGGAGAGAGTTGGGGGCTGTTAGGCTCCTTTGATGCGGAGACAGCTAAGGTCTCTCAGACACCTGTGATGGGGAGAGAGCTGGGGGCTGTCACTCACCTGTGATGGGGCGAGAGCTGGTTGCTGTCACACACCTGTGAATGGGAGAGAGCTGGGCATTGCCACTCACCTGTGATATGGAGACACCTGGGGACGGTCACACACCTGTGATGGAGAGAGAGCTGGGGGCTGTCACTCACTTGTGATGGGGAGAGAGATGGGGGCTGTCACATACATGTGTTGGAGCGATAGCTAGGGGCCGTCACCCACCTGTGAAAGGGAGAGAGCTGGGGGCTTTCACGCACCTGTGATATGGAGACGGCTGGGGACGGTCACACACCTGTGATGGGGAGAGAGCTGGGGGCTGTCACTCACTTGTGATGGGGAGAGCGATGGGGGCAGTGAATCAACTGTGATGGGGCGAGAGCTGGGGGCTGTCACCCACCTGTGATATGGAGACAGCTGGGGATGGTCACACACCTGTGATGAGGAGAGAGCTTGGCGTTGTCACATACCTATGATGTGGCGACAGCTGGGGGTTCTCATATACCTGTGATGGGGAGAGACTTGGGGTTTGTCAGGCACATGTGGTGCGGAGACAGCTGGGGGCTGTCACATACCTGTGATGGGGAGAGAGCTGGGGGCTGTAACTCACCAGTGATGGGGAGAGAGCTGGGGCATGTAACACACCTGTGATGGGGAGAGAGCTTGGGGTTGTCACACACCTGTGATGGGGAGAGAGATGGGGATTGTCACTTACTTGTAATGCTGAGACAGCTGGGGGCTGTCACACACCGGTGATGGGGAGAGAGCTGCGGACTGTCAAACACCTATGATGGGGAGAGAGCTGGGGGCTGTCAGTCACCTGTGATGTGGAGACTGCTGGTGGCTGTCACATACCTGTGATGGGGAGAGAGCTGCGGGCTGTCACACACCTGTGATGGGGAGAGAGTTGGGGATTTTCACATACTTGTAATGCTGAGACAGCTGGGGGCTGTCACACCCCGGTGATGGGTGTAGAGCTGGGGCTGTCACTCACCGGTGATGGGGAGAGAGATGCGGACTGTCACATACCTGTTATGCTGAGACAGCTGGGGGCTGTCACATACCTGTGATGGGGAGAGAGCTGGGGGCTGTCACATACCTGTGATGTGGAGACAGGTGGGGGCTGTCACATACCTGTGATGGGGAGAGAGCCTGGGGCTGTCACTCACCTGTGATGGGGAGACAGTTTCTGGCTGTCACACACCTGTGGTGGGGAGAGAGATGGGGACTGTCACATACCTGTGATGCTGTTACAGCTGGGGGCTGTCACATACTTGTGATGGGGAGAGAGCTGAGGGCTGTTACTCACCTGAGATGGGAAGAGAGATGAGGTATGTCAATCACCTGTGATGGGGAGCGAGCTGGGGCTGTCACGCACCTGTGATATGGAGATAGCTGGGTTCGGTCACACACCTGTGATGGGTAGACAGTTGGGGTCTGCCAGGCAACTGTGATGCGGTGACACCTGGGGTCTGTCAACTACCTCTGATGGGGAGAGAGCTGGGGGTTGTCACTCACCTGTGATGGGGAGAGAGCTGGGGGCTGTCACTCACCTGTGATGTGGAGAGAGCTGGGGGCTGTCACTCACCTGTGAAGGGGAGGGAGCTGGGCCTTATCACGCACCTGTGATATGGAGATAGATGGGGACGGTCACACACCTGTGATGGAGGGAGAGCTTGGGGCTGTCACACACCTGTGATGGCACGGGAGATGGGGACTGTCTAACACCTGTGATGGGGACAGAGGTGGGGTCTCTCACATACCTGAGAAGGCGAAGGGATAGGGACTGTCACTCCCCTGTGATGGGGAGAGAGCTGGGGACTGACACACCTGTGATGGGGAGAGAGCTGGGGGCTGTCACTCACCTCTAATGGGGAGAGAGCTCGCGGCTATCACACACCTGTGATGGGGAAAGACATGCGGACTGTCAAACACCTGTGATGGGGAGAGAACTGGGGCTGTCACATACATGTGATGCGGAGACAGCTGGTGTCTTTCACATACCTGTGATGTGGAGACAGCTAAGGGCTAACACATACTTGTGATGGGGAGAAAGTTGGGTGCTGTCAGGCATCTGTGATGTGGAGACAGCTGAGAGTTGTCACATACCTGTGATTGGGAGATAGCTGGGGTCTGTCACTCACCTATGATCTGGAGAGAGCTGGGGGCTATCACACAGTTTTGATGGGGAGAGAGATGGGGACTGTCACATACCTGTGACGGGTAGAGCTGGGGGCCGCCACTCACCTGTGATGGGGAGAGAGCTGGGGGCTGTCACTCACCTGTAATGAGGAGAGAGATGGGGGCTGTCTCTCACCTGTGATGGGGAGAGAGCAGGGGGATGTCATCCTCCTATGAAGAGGAGAAAGCTGGGCGTTGTCACTCACCTGTGATATGGAGAGAGCTGGGGACGGTCAAACACCTGTGATGGGGAGAGAGCTTGGGTTTGTCACATACCTGTGATATAGAGACAGCTGTGGTCTATCACATACCTATAATGGGGAGACAGCTGGGGGCTGTGACATACCTGTGATGGGGAGAGAGTAGGAGGCTGTCACGCACCTGTGATATAGAGACAGCTGGCGACGGTCACACAACTGTGATGGGGAGAGAGCTGGTGGCTGTCACTCACTTGTGATGGGGAGAGAGATGGGGGCTGTCAATCAACTGTGATGGGGCGAGAGCTGGGGGCTGTCACACACCTGTGAATAGGAGAGAGCTGGGCATTTTCACTCACCTGTGATATGGAGACACCTGGGGACGGTCACACACCTGTGATGGGGAGAGAGCTGGGGGCTGTCACTCACTGTTGATGGGGAGAGAGATGGGTCTGTCACATACATGTGTTGGAGCGAGAGCTGGGGGCCGTCACCCACCTGTGAAAGGGAGAGAGCTGAGGGCTTTCACGCACCTCTGATATGGAGACAGCTGGGGATGGTCACACACCTGTGATGGGGAGAGAGCAGGTGGCAGTCACTCACTTGTGATGGGGAGAGAGATGGGGTCAGTCAATCAACTGTGATGGGGCGAGAGCTTGGGTCTGTCACCCACCTGTGAAGGGGAAAGAGCTGGGGGCTTTCACGCACCTGTGGTATGGAGACAGCTGGGTATGGTCATACACCTGTGATGAAGAGAGAGCTTGGCGTTGTCACATACATGTGATGTGGCGACAGCTGCGGGCTCTCACATACCTGTGATGGAGAGAGACTTGGCGTTTGTCAGGCACCTGTCATGCGGAGACAGCTGGGGGCTGTCACATACCTGTGATGGGGAGAGAGCTGAGGGCTGTAATTCACCAGTGATGGGGAGAGAGCTGGGGCATGTAACACACCTGTGATGGGGAGAGAGCTTGGGGTTGTCACACACCTGTGATGGGGAGAGAGATGGGGATTGTCACTTACTTGTAATGCTGAGACAGCTGGGGGCTGTCACACACCGGTGATGGGGAGAGAGCTGCGGACTGTCAAACACCTATGATGGGGAGAGAGCTGGGGGCTGTCAGTCACCTGTGATGTGGAGACTGCTGGTGGCTGTCACATACCTGTGATGGGGAGAGAGCTGCGGGCTGTCACACACCTGTGATGGGGAGAGAGTTGGGGATTTTCACATACTTGTAATGCTGAGACAGCTGGGGACTGTCACACCCCGGTGATGGGTGTAGAGCTGGGGCTGTCACTCACCGGTGATGGGGAGAGAGATGCGGACTGTCACATACCTGTTATGCTGAGACAGCTGGGGGCTGTCACATACCTGTGATGGGGAGAGAGCTGGGGGCTGTCACATACCTGTGATGTGGAGACAGGTGGGGGCTGTCACATACCTGTGATGGGGAGAGAGCTGGGGGCTGTCACTCTCCTGTGATCAGGAGAGAGCTTGGGGCTGTCACCCACCTGTGAAGGGGAGAGAGCTGGGGGCTTTCACGCACCTGTGATATGGAGACAACTGGGGACGGTCACACACCTGTGATGGGGAGAGAGCTTGTCGTTGTCACATACCTGTGATGTGGAGACTGCTGGGGGCTATCATATACCTGTAATTGGGAGAGAGCTGGGGGCCGTCACTCACCTGTGATGGGGAGACAGTTTCTGGGTGTCACACACCTGTGATGGGGAGAGAGATGGGGACTGTCACATACCTGTGATGCTGTTACAGCTGGGGGCTGTCACATACTTGTGATGGGGAGAGAGCTGAGGGCTGTTACTCACCTGAGATGGGAAGAGAGATGAGGTATGTCAATCACTTGTGATGGGGAGCGAGCTGGGGCTGTCACGCACCTGTGATATGGAGATAGCTGGGGTCGGTCACACACCTGTGATGGGCAGACAGTTGGGGTCTGCCAGGCAACTGTGATGCGGTGACACCTGGGGTCTGTCAACTACCTCTGATGGGGAGAGAGCTGGGGGGTGTCACTCACCTGTGATGGGGAGAGAGCTGGGGGCTGTCACACACCTGTGATGTGTCGAGAGCTGGGGGCTGTCACTCACCTGTGAAGGGGAGAGAGCTGGGTGTTGTCACGCACCTGTGATATGGAGATAGATGGGGACGGTCACACACCTGTGATGGAGGGAGAGCTTGGGGCTGTCACACACCTGTGATGGCACAGGAGATGGGGATTGTCTAACACCTGTGATGGGGACAGAGGTGGGGTCTCTCACATACCTGAGAAGGGGAAGGGATAGGGACTGTCACTCCCCTGTGATGGGGAGAGAGCTGGGGACTGACACACCTGTGATGGGGAGAGAGCTGGGGGCTGTCACTCACCTCTAATGGGGAGAGAGCTCGCGGCTATCACACACCTGTGATGGGGAAAGACATGCGGACTGTCAAACACCTGTGATGGGGAGAGAACTGGGGCTGTCACATACATGTGATGCGGAGACAGCTGGTGTCTTTCACATACCTGTGATGTGGAGACAGCTAAGGGCTAACACATACTTGTGATGGGGAGAAAGTTGGGTGCTGTCAGGCATCTGTGATGTGGAGACAGCTGAGAGTTGTCACATACCTGTGATTGGGAGATAGCTGGGGTCTGTCACTCACCTATGATCTGGAGAGAGCTGGGGGCTATCACACAGTTTTGATGGGGAGAGAGATGGGGACTGTCACATACCTGTGACGGGTAGAGCTGGGGGCCGCCACTCACCTGTGATGGGGAGAGAGCTGGGGGCTGTCACTCACCTGTAATGAGGAGAGAGATGGGGGCTGTCTCTCACCTGTGATGGGGAGAGAGCTGGGGGCTGTCATCCACCTGTGAAGGGGAGAGAGCTGGGCGTTGTCACTCACCTGTGATATGGAGAGAGCTTGGGACGGTCAAACACCTATGATGGGGAGAGAGCTTGTGTTTGTCACATACCTGTGATATAGAGACAGCTGTGGTCTATCACATACCTATAATGGGGAGACAGCTGGGGGCTGTGACATACCTGTGATGGGGAGAGAGTAGGAGGCTGTCACGCACCTGTGATATAGACAGCTGGGGACGGTCACACAACTGTGATGGGGAGAGAGCTGGTGGCTGTCACTCACTTGTGATGGGGAGAGAGATGGGGGCTGTCAGTCAACTGTGATGGGGCGAGAGCTGGGGGCTGTCATCCACCTGTAAAGGGGAAAGAGCTGGGGCTTTCTCGCACCTGTGATATGGAGACAGCTGGGGATGGTCACACACCTGTGACAAGGAGAGAGCGTGGCGTTGTCACATACCTGTGATGTGGAGACAGCTGGGGGCTGTCACATACATGTTATGGGGAGAGACTTGGGGTTTGTTAGGCAACTGTGATGTGGAGACAGCTGGGGGCTGTCACATACCTGTGATGGGGAGAGAGCTTGGGGCTGTAACTCACCGGTGATGGGGAGAGAGCTGTGGGATGTCACACACCTGTGATGGGGAGAGAGCTTGGGGTGGTCACACACCTCTGATGGGGAGAGAGATGGGGATTGTCACTTACTTTTAATGCTAAGACAGATGGGGGATGTCACACTGCTGTGATTGGGGGAGAGCTGGGGGCTCACACATACCTATGATGCAGAGACAGCTAGTGGTTGTCACATCCCTGTGATGTGGAGACAATGGGGGTTGTGATATGCATGTGATTGGGAGAGAGTTGGGGGATGTTATGGTCCTGTGATGCGGAGAAAATTGGGGGCTCTCATATACCTGTGTTGGGTAGAGAGCTGGGTTCTCTTGCTCACCTGAAATGGGGAGAGAGCTGGGGTCTTTCACACACCTGTGATGGGGAAAGAGATGGGGACTGTCAAACACCTGTGATGGGGAGAGACCTGGGGGCTGTCAGATACCTGTGATGCAGAGACAGCTGGTGTGTTTCACATACCTGTGATGTGGAGACAGCTGGGGCTGACACATACCTGTGATGGGCAAAAAGTTGGGCGCTGTCAGGCTCCTGTGATGTGGAATCAGCTGGGGGCTGTCACATACCTGTGATGGGGAGAAAGCTGGGGCCTATCAGTCACCTGTGATGGGGAGAGAGCTGGGGTCTGTCGCACACCTGTGATGGGGAGAGAGCTGGGGGTTGTCACTCCCCTATGATGGGGAGAGAGCTGGGGCTCACATATACCTGTGATGCGTAGACAGCTAGTGGTTGTCACATACCTGTGTTGTGGAGACAATGGGCGTTGTGACATACCTGTGATGGGGAGAGAGCTGGGGGCTGTTAGGCTCCTTAGATGCGGAGACAGCTAAGGTCTCTCAGACACCTGTGATGGGGAGAGAGCTGGGGGCTGTCACTCACCTGTGATGGGGCGAGAGCTGGTTGCTGTCACACACCTGTGAATGGGAGAGAGCTGGGCATTGCCACTCACCTGTGATATGGAGACACCTGGGGACGGTCACACACCTGTGATGGAGAGAGAGCTGGGGGCTGTCACTCAATTGTGATGGGGAGAGAGATGGGGGCTGTCACATACATGTGTTGGAGCGATAGCTAGGGGCCGTCACCCACCTGTGAAAGGGAAAGAGCTGGGGGCTTTCACGCACCTGTGATATGGAGACGGCTGGGGACGGTAACACACCTGTGATGGGGAGAGAGCTGGGGGCTGTCACTCACTTGTGATGGGGAGAGCGATGGGGGCAGTGAATCAACTGTGATGGGGCTAGAGCTGGGGGCTGTCACCCACCTGTGATATGGAGACAGCTGGGGATGGTCACACACCTGTGATGAGGAGAGAGCTTGGCGTTGTCACATACCTATGATGTGGCGACAACTGGGGGTTCTCACATACCTGTGATGGGGAGAGACTTGGGGTTTGTCAGGCACATGTGGTGCGGAGACAGCTGGGGGCTGTCACATACCTGTTATGGGGAGAGATCGGCGGGCTGTATCTCACCGGTGATAGGGAGAGAGCTGGGGGATGTCACACACCTGTGATGGGGAGAGAGCTTGGGTTTGTCACACACCTGTGATGGGGAGAGAGATGGGGATTGTCACTTACTTGTAATTCTAAGACAGCTGGGGGCTGTCACACTGCTGTGATTGGGAGAGAGCTGGGGGCCGTCACTCACCTGTGATGGGGAGAGAGGTGGGGGCTGTCACACACCTGTGATGGGGAGAGAGATGGGGACTGTCACATACCTGTGAGGCGGAGACAGCTGGGGGTTGTCACACACCTGTGATGGGGAGAGAGTTGGGTCCTGTCAGGCACTTGTGATGCGGAGAGAGCTGGGGGCTCTCACATGCCTGTGATGTGGAGAGAGCTGGGGCCTGTCACATACCTGTGATGGTGAGAGACCTGCGGGCTGTCACACACCTGTGATGGGGAGAGAGTTGGGGATTGTCACATACTTGTAATGCTGAGACAGCTGGGGGCTGTCACACCCCGGTGATGGGTGTAGAGCTGGGGCTGTCACTCACCGGTGATGTGGAGACAGGTGGGGGCTGTCACATACCTGTGATGGGGAGAGAGCTTGTCGTTGTCACATACCTGTGATGTGGAGACTGCTGGGGGCTATCATATACCTGTAATTGGGAGAGAGCTGGGTGCTCACACATACCTATGATGCACAGAAAGCTAGTGGTTGTCACATCTCCCTGATGTGGAGATAATGGGGGTTGTGACATACCTCTGATGGGGAGAGAGTTGGGGGTGTTAGGGTCCTGTGATGCGGAGAAAGATGGAGTCTCTCATATACCTGTGATGCGGAGAGAGCTGGGATCTCTTGTTCACCTGAAATGGGGAGAGAGCTGGGGTCTGTCACACACCTGTGATGGGGAAAGAGATGGGGACTGTCAAACACCTGTGATGGGGAGAGACCTGGGGGCTGTCAGATACCTGTGATGCGGAGACAGCTGGTGTGTTTCACATACCTGTGATGTGGAGACAGCTGGGGGTTGACACATACCTGTGAAGGGGAGAAAGTTGGGGGCTGTCAGGCTCCTGTGATGCGGAATCAGCTGGGCGCTGTCACATACCTGTGATGGGGAAAAAGCTGGGGTCTATCACTCACCTGTGATGGGGAGAGAGCTGGGGTCTGTCGCACACCTGTGATTGGGAGAGAGCTGGGGCTCACCCATACCTGTGATGCGTAGACACCTAGTGGTTGTCACATACCTGTGATGTGGAGACAATGGGCGTTGTGACATACCTGTGATGGGGAGAGAATTGGGGGCTGTTAGGCTCCTTTGATGCGGAGACAGCTAAGGTCTCTCAGACACCTGTGATGGGGAGAGAGCTGGGGGCTGTCACTCACATGTGATGGGGCGAGAGCTGGTGGCTGTCACACACCTGTGAATGGGAGAGAGCTGGACATTGTCACTCACCTGTGATATGGAGACACCTGGGGACGGTCACACACCTGTGATGGAGAGAGAGCTGGAGGCTGTCACTCACTTGTGATGGGGAGAGAGATGGGGGCTGTCACATACATGTGTTGGAGCGATAGCTAGGGGCCGTCACCCACCTGTGAAAGAGAGAGAGCTTGGCGTTGTCACGCACCTGTGATATGGAGATAGATGGGGACGGTCACACACCTGTGATGGAGGGAGAGCTGGGGGCTGTCACACACCTGTGATGGCGTGGGAGATGGGAACTGTCAAACACCTGTGATGGGGAGAGAGCTGGGGTCTGTCACATACCTGTGATGTTGAGACAAGTGGGGGCTGCCACATACCTCTGATGGGGAGATAGTTGGGGGCTTTCAGGCACCTGTGATGCGGACACAGCTGGGGTCTGTCACACACCTGTGATGTGGAGAGAGCTGGGGGCTGTCACTTACCTGTGATCAGGAGAGAGCTGGGGGCTGTCACACACCTGTGAAGGGGAAGGGATGGGGAATGTCACTCCCCTGTGATGGGGAGTGAGCTGGGGACTGACACACCTGTGATGGGGAGAGAGCTGGGGGCTGTCACTCGCCTCTAATGGGGAGAGAGCTCGCGGCTATCACACACCTGTGATGGGGAAAGACATGCGGACTGTCAAACACCTGTGATGGGGAGAGCCCTGGGGGCTGTCACATACCTGTGATGCGGAGACAGCTGGTGTCTTTCACATACCTCTGATGTGGAGACAGCTAAGGGCTAACACATACTTGTGATGGGGAGAAAGTTGGGTGCTGTCAGGCATCTGTGATGTGGAGATAGCTGGGAGTTGTCACATACGTGTGATTGGGAGAAAGCTGGGGTCTGTCACTCACCTATGATGTGGAGAGAGCTGGGGGCTATCACACAGCTTTGATGGGGAGAGAGATGGGGACTGTCACATACCTGTGACGCTGAGACAGCAGGGGGCTGTCACATAACTGTGACGGGTAGAGCTGGGGGCCGCCACTCACCTGTGATGGGGAGAGAGCTGGGGGCTGTCACTCACCTGTAATGAGGAGAAAGCTGGGCGTTGTCACTCACCTGTGATATGGAGAGAGCTGGGGACGGTCAAACACCTGTGATGGGGAGAGAGCTTGGGTTTGTCACATACCTGTGATATAGAGACAGCTGTGGTCTATCACATACCTATAATGGGGAGACAGCTGGGGGCTGTGACATACCTGTGATGGGGAAAGAGTAGGAGGCTGTCACGCACCTCTGATATGGAGACAGCTGGCGACGGTCACACAACTGTGATGGGGAGAGAGCTGGTGGCTGTCACTCACTTGTGATGGGGAGAGAGATGGGGGCTGTCAATCAACTGTGATGGGGAGAGAGCTGGGGTCTGTCGCACACCTGTGATGGGGAGAGAGCTGGGGGTTGTCACTCCCCTATGATGGGGAGAGAGCTGGGGCTCACATATACCTGTGATGCGTAGACAGCTAGTGGTTGTCACATACCTGTGTTGTGGAGACAATGGGCGTTGTGACATTCCTGTGATGGGGAGAGAGCTGGGGGCTGTTAGGCTCCTTAGATGCGGAGACAGCTAAGGTCTCTCAGACACCTGTGATGGGGAGAGAGCTGGTGGCTGTCACTCACTTGTGATGGGGCGAGAGCTGGTGGCTGTCACACACCTGTGAATGGGAGAGAGCTGGGCATTGCCACTCACCTGTGATATGGAGACACCTGGGGACGGTCACACACCTGTGATGGAGAGAGAGCTGGGGGCTGTCACTCACTTGTGATGGGGAGAGAGATGGGGGCTGTCACATACATGTGTTGGAGCGATAGCTAGGGGCCGTCACCCACCTGTGAAAGGGAGAGAGCTGGGGGCTTTCACGCACCTGTGATATGGAGACGGCTGGGGACGGTCACACACCTGTGATGGGGAGAGAGCTGGGGGCTGTCACTCACTTGTGATGGGGAGAGCGATGGGGGCAGTGAATCAACTGTGATGGGGCGAGAGCTGGGGGCTGTCACCCACCTGTGATATGGAGACAGCTGGGGATGGTCACACACCTGTGATGAGGAGAGAGCTTGGCGTTGTCACATACCTATGATGTGGCGACAGCTGGGGGTTCTCATATACCTGTGATGGGGAGAGACTTGGGGTTTGTCAGGCACATGTGGTGCGGAGACAGCTGGGGGCTGTCACATACCTGTTATGGGGAGAGATCGGCGGGCTGTATCTCACCGGTGATAGGGAGAGAGCTGGGGGATGTCACACACCTGTGATGGGGAGAGAGCTTGGGTTTGTCACACACCTGTGATGGGGAGAGAGATGGGGATTGTCACTTACTTGTAATTCTAAGACAGCTTGGGGCTGTCACACTGCTGTGATTGGGAGAGAGCTGGGGGCTGTCTCTCACCGGGGATGGGGAGAGAGCTGGGGGATGTCACACACCTGTGATGGGAAGGGAGCTTGGGGCTCTCACTCACTTGTGAAGGGGAAAGAGATGGGGACTGTCAAACACTTCTGCTGGGGAGAGTGCTGGGGCAAGTCACATACCTGTGATGCGGAGTAAGGTAGTTGCTGTCACATACTTGTGATGTGGAGACAGCTGGGGGCTGTCACATACCTGTGATGGGGAGAGAGCTGAGGGCTATCACTCACCTGTGATGGGGAGAGAGCTGGGGTCTGTCACACACCTGTGATGGGGAGAGAGCTGGGCACTGTCAAGCACCTATGATGGGGAGAGAGCTGGGGGCTGTCACATACTTGTGATGCAGATAGAGCTGGTGGCTGTCACATACCTGTGATGTGGAGACAGCTTGCGACTGTAACATACCTGTGATGGGGAGAGAGTTGGGAGCTGTCAGACACCTTTGATGCGGAGACAGCTGGGGGCTGTCACATACTTGTGATGGGGAGACAGCTGGGGGCCGTCACTCACCTGTGATGGGGAGAGAGGTGGGGGCTGTCACACACCTGTGATGGGGAGAGAGATGGGGACTGTCACATACCTGTGAGGCGGAGACAGCTGGGGGTTGTCACACACCTGTGATGGGGAGAGAGTTGGGTGCTGTCAGGCACTTGTGATGCGGAGAGAGCTGGGGGCTGTCACATGCCTGTGATGTGGACACAGCTGGGGCCTGTCACATACCTGTGATGGGGAGAGAGCTGGGGGTTGTCACTCCCCTATGATGGGGAGAGAGCTGGGGGCTGTCAGTCACCTGTGATGTGTAGACTGCTGGTGGCTGTCACATACCTGTGATGGGGAGAGAGCTGCGGGCTGTCACACACCTGTGATGGGGAGAGAGTTGGGGGTTGTCACTTCCCTATGATGGGGAGAGAGCTGGGGCTCACATATACCTGTGATGCATAGACAGCTAGTGGTTGTCACATACCTGTGATGTGGAGACATGGGCGTTGTGACATACCTGTGATGGGGAGAGAGTTGGGGGCTGTTAGGCTCCTTTGATGCGGAGACAGCTAAGGTCTCTCAGACACCTGTGATGGGGAGAGAGCTGGGGGCTGTCACTCACCTGTGATGGGGCGAGAGCTGGTTGCTGTCACACACCTGTGAATGGGAGAGAGCTGGGCATTGCCACTCACCTGTGATATGGAGACACCTGGGGACGGTCACACACCTGTGATGGAGAGAGAGCTGGGGGCTGTCACTCACTTGTGATGGGGAGAGAGATGGGGGCTGTCACATACATGTGTTGGAGCGATAGCTAGGGGCTGTCACCCACCTGTGAAAGGGAGAGAGCTGGGGGCTTTCACGCACCTGTGATATGGAGACGGCTGGGGACGGTCACACACCTGTGATGGGGAGAGAGCTGGGGGCTGTCACTCACTTGTGATGGGGAGAGCGATGGGGGCAGTGAATCAACTGTGATGGGGCTAGAGCTGGGGGCTGTCACCCACCTGTGATATGGAGACAGCTGGGGATGGTCACACACCTGTGATGAGGAGAGAGCTTGGCGTTGTCACATACCTATGATGTGGCGACAACTGGGGGTTCTCACATACCTGTGATGGGGAGAGACTTGGGGTTTGTCAGGCACATGTGGTGCGGAGACAGCTGGGGGCTGTCACATACCTGTTATGGGGAGAGATCGGGGGGCTGTATCTCACCGGTGATAGGGAGAGAGCTGGGGGATGTCACACACCTGTGATGGGGAGAGAGCTTGGGTTTGTCACACACCTGTGATGGGGAGAGAGATGGGGATTGTCACTTACTTGTAATTCTAAGACAGCTGGGGGCTGTCACACTGCTGTGATTGGGAGAGAGCTGGGGGCCGTCACTCACCTGTGATGGGGAGAGAGGTGGGGGCTGTCACACACCTGTGATGGGGAGAGAGATGGGGACTGTCACATACCTGTGAGGCGGAGACAGCTGGGGGTTGTCACACACCTGTGATGGGGAGAGAGTTGGGTCCTGTCAGGCACTTGTGATGCGGAGAGAGCTGGGGGCTGTCACATGCCTGTGATGTGGAGACAGCTGGGGCCTGTCACATACCTGTGATGGGGAGAGAGCTGCGGGCTGTCACACACCTGTGATGGGGAGAGAGTTGGGGATTGTCACATACTTGTAATGCTGAGACAGCTGGGGGCTGTCACACCCCGGTGATGGGTGTAGAGCTGGGGCTGTCACTCACCGGTGATGTGGAGACAGGTGGGGGCTGTCACATACCTGTGATGGGGAGAGAGCTTGTCGTTGTCACATACCTGTGATGTGGAGACTGCTGGGGGCTATCATATACCTGTAATTGGGAGAGAGCTGGGTGCTCACACATACCTATGATGCACAGAAAGCTAGTGGTTGTCACATCTCCCTGATGTGGAGATAATGGGGGTTGTGACATACCTCTGATGGGGAGAGAGTTGGGGGTGTTAGGGTCCTGTGATGCGGAGAAAGATGGAGTCTCTCATATACCTGTGATGCGGAGAGAGCTGGGATCTCTTGTTCACCTGAAATGGGGAGAGAGCTGGGGTCTGTCACACACCTGTGATGGGGAAAGAGATGGGGACTGTCAAACACCTGTGATGGGGAGAGACCTGGGGGCTGTCAGATACCTGTGATGCGGAGACAGCTGGTGTGTTTCACATACCTGTGATGTGGAGACAGCTGGGGGTTGACACATTCCTGTGAAGGGGAGAAAGTTGGGGGCTGTCAGGCTCCTGTGATGCGGAATCAGCTGGGCGCTGTCACATACCTGTGATGGGGAAAAAGCTGGGGTCTATCACTCACCTGTGATGGGGAGAGAGCTGGGGTCTGTCGCACACCTGTGATTGGGAGAGAGCTGGGGCTCACCCATACCTGTGATGCGTAGACACCTAGTGGTTGTCACATACCTGTGATGTGGAGACAATGGGCGTTGTGACATACCTGTGATGGGGAGAGAGTTGGGGGCTGTTAGGCTCCTTTGATGCGGAGACAGCTAAGGTCTCTCAGACACCTGTGATGGGGAGAGAGCTGGGGGCTGTCACTCACATGTGATGGGGCGAGAGCTGGTGGCTGTCACACACCTGTGGATGGGAGAGAGCTGGACATTGTCACTCACCTGTGATATGGAGACACCTGGGGACGGTCACACACCTGTGATGGAGAGAGAGCTGGAGGCTGTCACTCACTTGTGATGGGGAGATAGATGGGGGCTGTCACATACATGTGTTGGAGCGATAGCTAGGGGCCGTCACCCACCTGTGAAAGAGAGAGAGCTTGGCGTTGTCACGCACCTGTGATATGGAGATAGATGGGGACGGTCACACACCTGTGATGGAGGGAGAGCTGGGGGCTGTCACACACCTGTGATGGCGCGGGAGATGGGGACTGTCAAACACCTGTGATGGGGAGAGAGCTGGGGTCTGTCACATACCTGTGATGTTGAGACAAGTGGGGGCTGCCACATACCTCTGATGGGGAGATAGTTGGGGGCTTTCAGGCACCTGTGATGCGGACACAGCTGGGGTCTGTCACACACCTGTGATGTGGAGAGAGCTGGGGGCTGTCACTTACCTGTGATCAGGAGAGAGCTGGGGGCTGTCACACACCTGTGAAGGGGAAGGGATGGGGAATGTCACTCCCCTGTGATGGGGAGTGAGCTGGGGACTGACACACCTGTGATGGGGAGAGAGCTGGGGGCTCTCACTCGCCTCTAATGGGGAGAGAGCTCGCGGCTATCACACACCTGTGATGGGGAAAGACATGCGGACTGTCAAACACCTGTGATGGGGAGAGCCCTGGGGGCTGTCACATACCTGTGATGCGGAGACAGCTAAGGGCTAACACATACTTGTGATGGGGAGAAAGTTGGGTGCTGTCAGGCATCTGTGATGTGGAGATAGCTGGGAGTTGTCACATACGTGTGATTGGGAGAAAGCTGGGGTCTGTCACTCACCTATGATGTGGAGAGAGCTGGGGGCTATCACACAGCTTTGATGGGGAGAGAGATGGGGACTGTCACATACCTGTGACGCTGAGACAGCAGGGGGCTGTCACATAACTGTGACGGGTAGAGCTGGGGGCCGCCACTCACCTGTGATGGGGAGAGAGCTGGGGGCTGTCACTCACCTGTAATGAGGAGAGAGATGGGGGTTGTCACTCAACTGTGATGGGGAGAGAGCTGGGGACGGTCAAACACCTGTGATGGGGAGAGAGCTTGGGTTTGTCACATACCTGTGATATAGAGACAGCTGTGGTCTATCACATACCTATAATGGGGAGACAGCTGGGGGCTGTGACATACCTGTGATGGGGAAAGAGTAGGAGGCTGTCACGCACCTGTGATATAGAGACAGCTGGCGACGGTCACACAACTGTGATGGGGAGAGAGCTGGTGGCTGTCACTCACTTGTGATGGGGAGAGAGATGGGGGCTGTCAATCAACTGTGATGGGGCGAGAGCTGGGGCTTCCTCGCACCTGTGATATGTAGACAGCTGGGGATGGTCGAACACCTGTGACGAGGAGAGAGCTTGGCGTTGTCACATACCTGTGATGTGGAGACAGCTGCGGCCTGTCACACTGCTGTGATTGGGGGAGAGCTGGTGGCTGTCACTCACTGGGGATGGGGAGAGAGCTGGGTGCTCACACATACCTATGATGCACAGAAAGCTAGTGGTTGTCACATCCCTGTGATGTGGAGACAATGGGGGTTGTGACATACCTCTGATGGGGAGAGAGTTGGGGGTTTTAGAGTCCTGTGATGCGGAGAAAGATGGAGTCTCTCATATACCTGTGATGCGGAGAGAGCTGGGATCTCTTGTTCACCTGAAATGGGGAGAGAGCTGGGGTCTGTCACACACCTGTGATGGGGAAAGAGATGGGGACTGTCAAATACCTGTGATGGGGAGAGACCTGGGGGCTGTCAGATACCTGTGATGCGGAGACAGCTGGTGTGTTTCACATACCTGTGATGTGGAGACAGCTGGGGGTTGACACATACCTGTGAAGGGGAGAAAGTTGGGGGCTGTCAGGCTCCTGTGATGCGGAATCAGCTGGGCGCTGTCACATACCTGTGATGGGGAAAAAGCTGGGGTCTATCACTCACCTGTGATGAGGAGAGAGCTGGGGTCTGTCGCACACCTGTGATTGGGAGAGAGCTGGGGCTCACCCATACCTGTGATGCGTAGACACCTAGTGGTTGTCACATATCTGTGATGTGGAGACAATGGGCGTTGTGACATACCTGTGATGGGGAGAGAATTGGGGGCTGTTAGGCTCCTGTGATGTGGAGACAGCTGGGGGCTCTCAGATACCTGTGATGGGGAGAGAGCTGGGGGCTGTCACTCACCTGTGATGGGGAGAGAGCTGGGGGCTGTCACACACCTGTGAATCTGAGAGAGCTGGGCATTGTCACCCACCTGTGATTTGGAGACACCTGGGGACGGTCACACACCTGTGATGGGGAGAGAGCTGGGGGCTGTCACTCACTTGTCATGGGGAGAGAGATGGGGGCTGTCACATACATGTGTTGGAGCGATAGCTAGGGGCCGTCACCCACCTGTGAAAGGGAGAGAGTTGGGGGCTTTCACGCACCTGTGATATGGAGACAGCTGGGGATGGTCACTCACCTGTGATGGGGAGAGAGCTGGGTTTCTCACATACCTGTGATGCGTAGACAGCTAGTGGTTGTCACATACCTGTGATGTGGAGACAGTGGGCGTTGTGACATACCTGTGATCGTGAGAGAGGTGGGGGCTGTTAGGCATCTGTGATGCGGAGATAGCTGGGGGCTCTCAGATACCTGTGATGGGGAGAGAGCTGGTGGCTGTCACACACCTGTGAATAGGAGAGAGCTAGTCATTGTCACTCACCTGTGATATGGAGACACCTGGGGACGGTCACACACCTGTGATGGGGAGAGAGCTGGGGGCTGTCACTCACTGTTGATGGGGAGAGAGATGGGTCTGTCACATACATGTGTTGGAGCGAGAGCTGGGGGCCGTCACCCACCTGTGAAAGGGAGAGAGCTGAGGGCTTTCACGCACCTCTGATATGGAGACAGCTGGGGACGGTCACACACCTGTGATGCGGAGAGAGCAGGGGGCAGTCACTCACTTGTGATGGGGAGAGAGATGGGGTCAGTCAATCAACTGTGATGGGGCGAGAGCTTGGGTCTGTCACCCACCTGTGAAGGGGAAAGAGCTGGGGGCTGTCACCCACCTGTGATATGGAGACAGCTGGGTATGGTCATACACCTGTGATGAAGAGAGAGCTTGGCGTTGTCACATACCTGTGATGTGGCGACAGCTGCGGGCTCTCACATACCTGTGATGGAGAGAGACTTGGCGTTTGTCAGGGCCCTGTCATGCAGAGACAGCTGGGGGCTGTCACATACCTGTGATGGGGAGAGAGCTGGGGCATGTAACACACCTGTGATGGGGAGAGAGCTCGCGGCTATCACAAACCTGTGATGGGGAAACACATGCGGACTGTCAAACACCTGTGATGGGGAGAGACCTGGGGGCTGTCACATACCTGTGATGCGGAGACAGCTGGTGTCTTTCACATACCTGTGATGTGGAGACAGCTAAGGGCTAACACATACCTGTGATGGGGAGAAAGTAGGGTGCACTCAGGCATCTGTGATGTGGAGACAGATGGGAGTTGTCACATACCTGTGATTGGGAGAAAGCTGCGGTCTGTCACTCACCTATGATGTGAAGAGAGCTGGGGGCTATCACACAGCTTTGATGGGGAGAGAGATGTGGACTGTCACATACCTGTGACGCTGAGACAGCTGGGGGCTGTCACGTAACTGTGACGGGTAGAGCAGGGGCCGCAACTCACCTGTGATGGGGAGAGAGCTGGGGGCTGTCACTCACCTGTAATGAGGAGAGAGATGGGGGCTATCTCTCACCTGTGATGGGGAGAGAGCTGGGGGCTGTCACATACCTGTGATGAGGAGAGACTTGGGGTTTGTCATGCACCTGTGATGCGGAGACAGCTGGGGGCTGTCACATACCTGTGATGGGGAGAGAGCTGGGGGCTGTAACTCACCAGTGATGGGGAGAGAGCTGGGGCATGTAACACACCTGTGATGGGGAGAGAGCTTGGGGTTGTCACACACCTGTGATGGGGAGAGAGATGGGGATTGTCACTTACTTGTAATGCTGAGACAGCTGGGGGCTGTCACACACCGGTGATGGGGAGAGAGCTGCGGACTGTCAAACACCTATGATGGGGAGAGAGCTGGGGGCTGTCAGTCACCTGTGATGTGGAGACTGCTGGTGGCTGTCACATACCTGTGATGGGGAGAGAGCTGCGGGCTGTCACACACCTGTGATGGGGAGAGAGTTGGGGATTGTCACATACTTGTAATGCTGAGACAGCTGGGGGCTGTCACACCCCGGTGATGGGTGTAGAGCTGGGGCTGTCACTCACCGGTGATGGGGAGAGAGATGCGGACTGTCACATACCTGTTATGCTGAGACAGCTGGGGGCTGTCACATACCTGTGATGGGGAGAGAGCTGGGGGCTGTCACATACCTGTGATGTGGAGACAGGTGGGGGCTGTCACATACCTGTGATGGGGAGAGACCTGGGGGCTGTCACTCACCTGTGATGGGGAGACAGTTTCTGGCTGTCACACACCTGTGGTGGGGAGAGAGATGGGGACTGTCACATACCTATGATGCTGTGACAGCTGGGGGCTGTCACATACTTGTGATGGGGATAGAGCTGAGGGCTGTTACTCACCTGAGATGGGAAGAGAGATGAGGTATGTCAATCACCTGTGATGGGGAGCGAGCTGGGGCTGTCACGCACCTGTGATATGGAGATAGCTGGGTTCGGTCACACACCTGTGATGGGTAGACAGTTGGGGTCTGCCAGGCAACTGTGATGCGGTGACACCTGGGGTCTGTCAACTACCTCTGATGGGGAGAGAGCTGGGGGGTGTCACTCACCTGTGATGTGGAGAGAGCTGGGGGCTGTCACTCACCTGTGATGTGGAGAGAGCTGGGGGCTGTCACTCACCTGTGAAGGGGAGGGAGCTGGGCGTTATCACGCACCTGTGATATGGAGATAGATGGGGACGGTCACACACCTGTGATGGAGGGAGAGCTTGGGGCTGTCACACACCTGTGATGGCACGGGAGATGGGGACTGTCTAACACCTGTGATGGGGACAGAGGTGGGGTCTCTCACATACCTGAGAAGGGGAAGGGATAGGGACTGTCACTCCCCTGTGATGGGGAGAGAGCTGGGGACTGACACACCTGTGATGGGGAGAGAGCTGGGGGCTGTCACTCACCTCTAATGGGAAGAGAGCTCACGGCTATCACACACCTGTGATGGGGAAAGACATGCGGACTGTCAAACACCTGTGATGGGGAGAGAACTGGGGCTGTCACATACATGTGATGCGGAGACAGCTGGTGTCTTTCACATACCTGTGATGTGGAGACAGCTAAGGGCTAACACATACTTGTGATGGGGAGAAAGTTGGGTGCTGTCAGGCATCTGTGATGTGGAGACAGCTGAGAGTTGTCACATACCTGTGATTGGGAGATAGCTGGGGTCTGTCACTCACCTATGATCTGGAGAGAGCTGGGGGCTATCACACAGTTTTGATGGGGAGAGAGATGGGGACTGTCACATACCTGTAACGGGTAGAGCTGGGGGCCGCCACTCACCTGTGATGGGGAGAGAGCTGGGGGCTGTCACTCACCTGTAATGAGGAGAGAGATGGGGGCTGTCTCTCACCTGTGATGGGGAGAGAGCAGGGGGCTGTCATCCTCCTATGAAGAGGAGAAAGCTGGGCGTTGTCACTCACCTGTGATATGGAGAGAGCTGGGGACGGTCAAACACCTGTGATGGGGAGAGAGCTTGGGTTTGTCACATACCTGTGATATAGAGACAGCTGTGGTCTATCACATACCTATAATGGGGAGACAGCTGGGGGCTGTGACATACCTGTGATGGGGAGAGAGTAGGAGGCTGTCACGCACCTGTGATATAGAGACAGCTGGCGACGGTCACACAACTGTGATGGGGAGAGAGCTGGTGGCTGTCACTCACTTGTGATGGGGAGAGAGATGGGGGCTGTCAATCAACTGTGATGGGGCGAGAGCTGGGGGCTGTCACACACCTGTGAATAGGAGAGAGCTGGGCATTTTCACTCACCTGTGATATGGAGACACCTGGGGACGGTCACACACCTGTGATGGGGAGAGAGCTGGGGGCTGTCACTCACTGTTGATGGGGAGAGAGATGGGTCTGTCACATACATGTGTTGGAGCGAGAGCTGGGGGCCGTCACCCACCTGTGAAAGGGAGAGAGCTGAGGGCTTTCACGCACCTCTGATATGGAGACAGCTGGGGACGGTCACACACCTGTGATGGGGAGAGAGCAGGGGGCAGTCACTCACTTGTGATGGGGAGAGAGATGGGGTCAGTCAATCAACTGTGATGGGGCGAGAGCTTGGGTCTGTCACCCACCTGTGAAGGGGAAAGAGCTGGGGGCTTTCACGCACCTGTGGTATGGAGACAGCTGGGTATGGTCATACACCTGTGATGAAGAGAGAGCTTGGCGTTGTCACATACATGTGATGTGGCGACAGCTGCGGGCTCTCACATACCTGTGATGGAGAGAGACTTGGCGTTTGTCAGGCACCTGTCATGCGGAGACAGCTGGGGGCTGTCACATACCTGTGATGGGGAGAGAGCTGAGGGCTGTAATTCACCAGTGATGGGGAGAGAGCTGGGGCATGTAACACACCTGTGATGGGGAGAGAGCTTGGGGTTGTCACACACCTGTGATGGGGAGAGAGATGGGGATTGTCACTTACTTGTAATGCTGAGACAGCTGGGGGCTGTCACACACCGGTGATGGGGAGAGAGCTGCGGACTGTCAAACACCTATGATGGGGAGAGAGCTGGGGGCTGTCAGTCACCTGTGATGTGGAGACTGCTGGTGGCTGTCACATACCTGTGATGGGGAGAGAGCTGCGGGCTGTCACACACCTGTGATGGGGAGAGTTGGGGATTTTCACATACTTGTAATGCTGAGACAGCTGGGGGCTGTCACACCCCGGTGATGGGTGTAGAGCTGGGGCTGTCACTCACCGGTGATGGGGAGAGAGATGCGGACTGTCACATACCTGTTATGCTGAGACAGCTGGGGGCTGTCACATACCTGTGATGGGGAGAGAGCTGCGGGCTGTCACATACCTGTGATGTGGAGACAGGTGGGGGCTGTCACATACCTGTGATGGGGAGAGAGCTGGGGGCTGTCACTCTCCTGGGATCAGGAGAGAGCTTGGGGCTGTCACCCACCTGTGAAGGGGAGAGAGCTGGGGGCTTTCACGCACCTGTGATATGGAGACAACTGGGGACGGTCACACACCTGTGATGGGGAGAGAGCTTGTCGTTGTCACATACCTGTGATGTGGAGACTGCTGGGGGCTATCATATACCTGTAATTGGGAGAGAGCTGGGGGCCGTCACTCACCTGTGATGGGGAGACAGTTTCTGGGTGTCACACACCTGTGATGGGGAGAGAGATGGGGACTGTCACATACCTGTGATGCTGTTACAGCTGGGGGCTGTCACATACTTGTGATGGGGAGAGAGCTGAGGGCTGTTACTCACCTGAGATGGGAAGAGAGATGAGGTATGTCAATCACTTGTGATGGGGAGCGAGCTGGGGCTGTCACGCACCTGTGATATGGAGATAGCTGGGGTCGGTCACACACCTGTGATGGGTAGACAGTTGGGGTCTGCCAGGCAACTGTGATGCGGTGACACCTGGGGTCTGTCAACTACCTCTGATGGGGAGAGAGCTGGGGGGTGTCACTCACCTGTGATGTGGAGAGAGCTGGGGGCTGTCACTCACCTGTGAAGGGGAGAGAGCTGGGTGTTGTCACGCACCTGTGATATGGAGATAGATGGGGACGGTCACACACCTGTGATGGAGGGAGAGCTTGGGGCTGTCACACACCTGTGATGGCACGGGAGATGGGGACTGTCTAACACCTGTGATGGGGACAGAGGTGGGGTCTCTCACATACCTGAGAAGGGGAAGGGATAGGGACTGTCACTCCCCTGTGATGGGGAGAGAGCTGGGGACTGACACACCTGTGATGGGGAGAGAGCTGGGGGCTGTCACTCACCTCTAATGGGGAGAGAGCTCGCGGCTATCACACACCTGTGATGGGGAAAGACATGCGGACTGTCAAACACCTGTGATGGGGAGAGAACTGGGGCTGTCACATACATGTGATGCGGAGACAGCTGGTGTCTTTCACATACCTCTGATGTGGAGACAGCTAAGGGCTAACACATACTTGTGATGGGGAGAAAGTTGGGTGCTGTCAGGCATCTGTGATGTGGAGACAGCTGAGAGTTGTCACATACCTGTGATTGGGAGATAGCTGGGGTCTGTCACTCACCTATGATCTGGAGAGAGCTGGGGGCTATCACACAGTTTTGATGGGGAGAGAGATGGGGACTGTCACATAACTGTGACGGGTAGAGCAGGGGGCCGCCACTCACCTGTGATGGGGAGAGAGCTGGGGGCTGTCACTCACCTGTAATGAGGAGAGAGATGGGGGCTGTCTCTCACCTGTGATGGGGAGAGAGCTGGGGGCTGTCATCCACCTGTGAAGGGGAGAGAGCTGGGCGTTGTCACTCACCTGTGATATGGAGAGAGCTGGGGACGGTCAAACACCTATGATGGGGAGAGAGCTTGTGTTTGTCACATACCTGTGATATAGAGACAGCTGTGGTCTATCACATACCTATAATGGGGAGACAGCTGGGGGCTGTGACATACCTGTGATGGGGAGAGAGTAGGAGGCTGTCACGCACCTGTGATATAGACAGCTGGGGACGGTCACATACCTGTGATGTGGAGACAGCTGGTGGCTGTCACTCACTTGTGATGGGGAGAGACTTGGGGTTTGTCAGGCAACTGTGATGTGGAGACAGCTGGGGGCTGTCACATACCTGTGATGGGGAGAGAGCTTGGGGCTGTAACTCACCGGTGATGGGGAGAGAGCTGTGGGATGTCACACACCTGTGATGGGGAGAGAGCTTGGGGTGGTCACACACCTCTGATGGGGAGAGAGATGGGGATTGTCACTTACTTTTAATGCTAAGACAGATGGGGGCTGTCACACTACTGTGATTGGGGGAGAGCTGGGGGCTCACACATACCTATGATGCAGAGACAGCTAGTGGTTGTCACATCCCTGTGATGTGGAGACAATGGGGGTTGTGATATACATGTGATTGGGAGACAGTTGGGGGCTGTTATGGTCCTGTGATGCGGAGAAAATTGGGGGCTCTCATATACCTGTGTTGGGTAGAGAGCTGGGATCTCTTGCTCACCTGAAATGGGGAGAGAGCTGGGGTCTTTCACACACCTGTGATGGGGAAAGAGATGGGGACTGTCAAACACCTGTGATGGGGAGAGACCTGGGGGCTGTCAGATACCTGTGATGCGGAGACAGCTGGTGTGTTTCACATACCTGTGATGTGGAGACAGCTGGGGGCTGACACATACCTGTGATGGGGAAAAAGTTGGGGGCTGTCCGGCTCCTGTGATGTGGAATCAGCTGGGGGCTGTCACATACCTGTGATGGGGAGAAAGCTGGGGCCTATCAGTCACCTGTGATGGGGAGAGAGCTGGGGTCTGTCGCACACCTGTGATGGGGAGAGAGCTGGGGGTTGTCACTCCCCTATGATGGGGAGAGAGCTGGGGGCTGTCAGTCACCTGTGATGTGTAGACTGCTGGTGGCTGTCACATACCTGTGATGGGGAGAGAGCTGCGGGCTGTCACACACCTGTGATGGGGAGAGAGTTGGGGGTTGTCACTCCCCTATAATGGGGAGAGAGCTGGGGCTCACATATACCTGTGATGCATAGACAGCTAGTGGTTGTCACATACCTGTGATGTGGAGAAATGGGCGTTGTGACATACCTGTGATGGGGAGAGAGTTGGGGGCTGTTAGGCTCCTTTGATGCGGAGACAGCTAAGGTCTCTCAGACACCTGTGATGGGGAGAGAGCTGGGGGCTGTCACTCACCTGTGATGGGGCGAGAGCTGGTTGCTGTCACACACCTGTGAATGGGAGAGAGCTGGGCATTGCCACTCACCTGTGATATGGAGACACCTGGGGACGGTCACACACCTGTGATGGAGAGAGAGCTGGGGGCTGTCACTCACTTGTGATGGGGAGAGAGATGGGGGCTGTCACATACATGTGTTGGAGCGATAGCTAGGGGCCGTCACCCACCTGTGAAAGGGAGAGAGCTGGGGGCTTTCACGCACCTGTGATATGGAGACGGCTGGGGACGGTCACACACCTGTGATGGGGAGAGAGCTGGGGACTGTCACTCACTTGTGATGGGGAGAGCGATGGGGGCAGTGAATCAACTGTGATGGGGCGAGAGCTGGGGGCTGTCACCCACCTGTGATATGGAGACAGCTGGGGATGGTCACACACCTGTGTTGAGGAGAGAGCTTGGCGTTGTCACATACCTATGATGTGGCGACAACTGGGGGTTCTCACATACCTGTGATGGGGAGAGACTTGGGGTTTGTCAGGCACATGTGGTGCGGAGACAGCTGGGGGCTGTCACATACCTGTTATGGGGAGAGATCGGGGGGCTGTATCTCACCGGTGATAGGGAGAGAGCTGGGGGATGTCACACACCTGTGATGGGGAGAGAGCTTGGGTTTGTCACACACCTGTGATGGGGAGAGAGATGGGGATTGTCACTTACTTGTAATTCTAAGACAGCTGGGGGCTGTCACACTGCTGTGATTGGGAGAGAGCTGGGGGCCGTCACTCACCTGTGATGGGGAGAGAGGTGTGGGCTGTCACACACCTGTGATGGGGAGAGAGATGGGGACTGTCACATACCTGTGAGGCGGAGACAGCTGGGGGTTGTCACACACCTGTGATGGGGAGAGAGTTGGGTCCTGTCAGGCACTTGTGATGCGGAGAGAGCTGGGGGCTGTCACATGCCTGTGATGTGGAGAGAGCTGGGGCCTGTCACATACCTGTGATGGTGAGAGACCTGCGGGCTGTCACACACCTGTGATGGGGAGAGAGTTGGGGATTGTCACATACTTGTAATGCTGAGACAGCTGGGGGCTGTCACACCCCGGTGATGGGTGTAGAGCTGGGGCTGTCACTCACCGGTGATGTGGAGACAGGTGGGGGCTGTCACATACCTGTGATGGGGAGAGAGCTTGTCGTTGTCACATACCTGTGATGTGGAGACTGCTGGGGGCTATCATATACCTGTAATTGGGAGAGAGCTGGGTGCTCACACATACCTATGATGCACAGAAAGCTAGTGGTTGTCACATCTCCCTGATGTGGAGATAATGGGGGTTGTGACATACCTCTGATGGGGAGAGAGTTGGGGGTGTTAGGGTCCTGTGATGCGGAGAAAGATGGAGTCTCTCATATACCTGTGATGCTGAGAGAGCTGGGATCTCTTGTTCACCTGAAATGGGGAGAGAGCTGGGGTCTGTCACACACCTGTGATGGGGAAAGAGATGGGGACTGTCAAACACCTGTGATGGGGAGAGACCTGGGGGCTGTCATATACCTGTGATGCGGAGACAGCTGGTGTGTTTCACATACCTGTGATGTGGAGACAGCTGGGGGTTGACACATACCTGTGAAGGGGAGAAAGTTGGGGGCTGTCAGGCTCCTGTGATGCGGAATCAGCTGGGCGCTGTCCCATACCTGTGATGGGGAAAAAGCTGGGGTCTATCACTCACCTGTGATGGGGAGAGAGCTGGGGTCTGTCGCACACCTGTGATTGGGAGAGAGCTGGGGCTCACCCATACCTGTGATGCGTAGACACCTAGTGGTTGTCACATACCTGTGATGTGGAGACAATGGGCGTTGTGACATACCTGTGATGGGGAGAGAGTTGGGGGCTGTTAGGCTCCTTTGATGCGGAGACAGCTAAGGTCTCTCAGACACCTGTGATGGGGAGAGAGCTGGGGGCTGTCACTCACATGTGATGGGGCGAGAGCTGGTGGCTGTCACACACCTGTGAATGGGATAGAGCTGGACATTGTCACTCACCTGTGATATGGAGACACCTGGGGACGGTCACACACCTGTGATGGAGAGAGAGCTGGAGGCTGTCACTCACTTGTGATGGGGAGATAGATGGGGGCTGTCACATACATGTGTTGGAGCGATAGCTAGGGGCCGTCACCCACCTGTGAAAGAGAGAGAGCTTGGCGTTGTCACGCACCTGTGATATGGAGATAGATGGGGACGGTCACACACCTGTGATGGAGGGAGAGCTGGGGGCTGTCACACACCTGTGATGGCGCGGGAGATGGGGACTGTCAAACACCTGTGATGGGGAGAGAGCTGGGGTCTGTCACACACCTGTGATGTTGAGACAAGTGGGGGCTGCCACATACCTCTGATGGGGAGATAGTTGGGGGCTTTCAGGCACCTGTGATGCGGACACAGCTGGGGTCTGTCACACACCTGTGATGTGGAGAGAGCTGGGGGCTGTCACTTACCTGTGATCAGGAGAGAGCTGGGGGCTGTCACACACCTGTGAAGGGGAAGGGATGGGGAATGTCACTCCCCTGTGATGGGGAGTGAGCTGGGGACTGACACACCTGTGATGGGGAGAGAGCTGGGGGCTGTCACTCGCCTCTAATGGGGAGAGAGCTCGCGGCTATCACACACCTGTGATGGGGAAAGACATGCGGACTGTCAAACACCTGTGATGGGGAGAGCCCTGGGGGCTGTCACATACCTGTGATGCGGAGACAGCTGGTGTCTTTCACATACCTGTGATGTGGAGACAGCTAAGGGCTAACACATACTTGTGATGGGGAGAAAGTTGGGTGCTGTCAGGCATCTGTGATGTGGAGATAGCTGGGAGTTGTCACATACGTGTGATTGGGAGAAAGCTGGGGTCTGTCACTCACCTATGATGTGGAGAGAGCTGGGGGCTATCACACAGCTTTGATGGGGAGAGAGATGGGGACTGTCACATACCTGTGACGCTGAGACAGCAGGGGGCTGTCACATAACTGTGACGGGTAGAGCTGGGGGCCGCCACTCACCTGTGATGGGGAGAGAGCTGGGGGCTGTCACTCACCTGTAATGAGGAGAGAGATGGGGGCTGTCTCTCACCTGTGATGGGGAGAGAGCTGGGGGCTGTCATCCTCCTATGAAGAGGAGAAAGCTGGGCGTTGTCACTCACCTGTGATATGGAGAGAGCTGGGGACGGTCAAACACCTGTGATGGGGAGAGAGCTTGGGTTTGTCACATACCTGTGATATAGAGACAGCTGTGGTCTATCACATACCTATAATGGGGAGACAGCTGGGGGCTGTGACATACCTGTGATGGGGAGAGAGTAGGAGGCTGTCACGCACCTGTGATATAGAGACAGCTGGCGACGGTCACACAACTGTGATGGGGAGAGAGCTGGTGGCTGTCACTCACTTGTGATGGGGAGAGAGATGGGGGCTGTCAATCAACTGTGATGGGGCGAGAGCTGGGGGCTGTCACACACCTGTGAATAGGAGAGAGCTGGGCATTTTCACTCACCTGTGATATGGAGACACCTGGGGACGGTCACACACCTGTGATGGGGAGAGAGCTGGGGGCTGTCACTCACTGTTGATGGGGAGAGAGATGGGTCTGTCACATACATGTGTTGGAGCGAGAGCTGGGGGCCGTCACCCACCTGTGAAAGGGAGAGAGCTGAGGGCTTTCACGCACCTCTGATATGGAGACAGCTGGGGACGGTCACACACCTGTGATGGGGAGAGAGCAGGGGGCAGTCACTCACTTGTGATGGGGAGAGAGATGGGGTCAGTCAATCAACTGTGATGGGGCGAGAGCTTGGGTCTGTCACCCACCTGTGAAGGGGAAAGAGCTGGGGGCTTTCACGCACCTGTGGTATGGAGACAGCTGGGTATGGTCATACACCTGTGATGAAGAGAGAGCTTGGCGTTGTCACATACATGTGATGTGGCGACAGCTGCGGGCTCTCACATACCTGTGATGGAGAGAGACTTGGCGTTTGTCAGGCACCTGTCATGCGGAGACAGCTGGGGGCTGTCACATACCTGTGATGGGGAGAGAGCTGGGGGCTGTAACTCACCAGTGATGGGGAGAGAGCTGGGGCATGTAACACACCTGTGATGGGGAGAGAGCTTGGGGTTGTCACACACCTGTGATGGGGAGAGAGATGGGGATTGTCACTTACTTGTAATGCTGAGACAGCTGGGGGCTGTCACACACCGGTGATGGGGAGAGAGCTGCGGACTGTCAAACACCTATGATGGGGAGAGAGCTGGGGGCTGTCAGTCACCTGTGATGTGGAGACTGCTGGTGGCTGTCACATACCTGTGATGGGGAGAGAGCTGCGGGCTGTCACACACCTGTGATGGGGAGAGAGTTGGGGATTTTCACATACTTGTAATGCTGAGACAGCTGGGGGCTGTCACACCCCGGTGATGGGTGTAGAGCTGGGGCTGTCACTCACCGGTGATGGGGAGAGAGATGCGGACTGTCACATACCTGTTATGCTGAGACAGCTGGGGGCTGTCACATACCTGTGATGGGGAGAGAGCTGGGGGCTGTCACATACCTGTGATGTGGAGACAGGTGGGGGCTGTCACATACCTGTGATGGGGAGAGAGCTGGGGGCTGTCACTCTCCTGTGATCAGGAGAGAGCTTGGGGCTGTCACCCACCTGTGAAGGGGAGAGAGCTGGGGGCTTTCACGCACCTGTGATATGGAGACAACTGGGGACGGTCACACACCTGTGATGGGGAGAGAGCTTGTCGTTGTCACATACCTGTGATGTGGAGACTGCTGGGGGCTATCATATACCTGTAATTGGGAGAGAGCTGGGGGCCGTCACTCACCTGTGATGGGGAGACAGTTTCTGGGTGTCACACACCTGTGATGGGGAGAGAGATGGGGACTGTCACATACCTGTGATGCTGTTACAGCTGGGGGCTGTCACATACTTGTGATGGGGAGAGAGCTGAGGGCTGTTACTCACCTGAGATGGGAAGAGAGATGAGGTATGTCAATCACTTGTGATGGGGAGCGAGCTGGGGCTGTCACGTACCTGTGATATGGAGATAGCTGGGGTCGGTCACACACCTGTGATGGGTAGACAGTTGGGGTCTGCCAGGCAACTGTGATGCGGTGACACCTGGGGTCTGTCAACTACCTCTGATGGGGAGAGAGCTGGGGGGTGTCACTCACCTGTGATGGGGAGAGAGCTGGGGGCTGTCACACACCTGTGATGTGGAGAGAGCTGGGGGCTGTCACTCACCTGTGAAGGGGAGAGAGCTGGGTGTTGTCACGCACCTGTGATATGGAGATAGATGGGGACGGTCACACACCTGTGATGGAGGGAGAGCTTGGGGCTGTCACACACCTGTGATGGCACGGGAGATGGGGACTGTCTAACACCTGTGATGGGGACAGAGGTGGGGTCTCTCACATACCTGAGAAGGGGAAGGGATAGGGACTGTCACTCCCCTGTGATGGGGAGAGAGCTGGGGACTGACACACCTGTGATGGGGAGAGAGCTGGGGGCTGTCACTCACCTCTAATGGGGAGAGAGCTCGCGGCTATCACACACCTGTGATGGGGAAAGACATGCGGACTGTCAAACACCTGTGATGGGGAGAGAACTGGGGCTGTCACATACATGTGATGCGGAGACAGCTGGTGTCTTTCACATACCTCTGATGTGGAGACAGCTAAGGGCTAACACATACTTGTGATGGGGAGAAAGTTGGGTGCTGTCAGGCATCTGTGATGTGGAGACAGCTGAGAGTTGTCACATACCTGTGATTGGGAGATAGCTGGGGTCTGTCACTCACCTATGATCTGGAGAGAGCTGGGGGCTATCACACAGTTTTGATGGGGAGAGAGATGGGGACTGTCACATAACTGTGACGGGTAGAGCAGGGGGCCGCCACTCACCTGTGATGGGGAGAGAGCTGGGGGCTGTCACTCACCTGTAATGAGGAGAGAGATGGGGGCTGTCTCTCACCTGTGATGGGGAGAGAGCTGGGGGCTGTCATCCACCTGTGAAGGGGAGAGAGCTGGGCGTTGTCACTCACCTGTGATATGGAGAGAGCTGGGGACGGTCAAACACCTATGATGGGGAGAGAGCTTGTGTTTGTCACATACCTGTGATATAGAGACAGCTGTGGTCTATCACATACCTATAATGGGGAGACAGCTGGGGGCTGTGACATACCTGTGATGGGGAGAGAGTAGGAGGCTGTCACGCACCTGTGATATAGACAGCTGGGGACGGTCACATACCTGTGATGTGGAGACAGCTGGTGGCTGTCACTCACTTGTGATGGGGAGAGACTTGGGGTTTGTCAGGCAACTGTGATGTGGAGACAGCTGGGGGCTGTCACATACCTGTGATGGGGAGAGAGCTTGGGGCTGTAACTCACCGGTGATGGGGAGAGAGCTGTGGGATGTCACACACCTGTGATGGGGAGAGAGCTTGGGGTGGTCACACACCTCTGATGGGGAGAGAGATGGGGATTGTCACTTACTTTTAATGCTAAGACAGATGGGGGCTGTCACACTACTGTGATTGGGGGAGAGCTGGGGGCTCACACATACCTATGATGCAGAGACAGCTAGTGGTTGTCACATCCCTGTGATGTGGAGACAATGGGGGTTGTGATATACATGTGATTGGGAGAGAGTTGGGGGCTGTTATGGTCCTGTGATGCGGAGAAAATTGGGGGCTCTCATATACCTGTGTTGGGTAGAGAGCTGGGATCTCTTGCTCACCTGAAATGGGGAGAGAGCTGGGGTCTTTCACACACCTGTGATGGGGAAAGAGATGGGGACTGTCAAACACCTGTGATGGGGAGAGACCTGGGGGCTGTCAGATACCTGTGATGCGGAGACAGCTGGTGTGTTTCACATACCTGTGATGTGGAGACAGCTGGGGGCTGACACATACCTGTGCTGGGGAAAAAGTTGGGGGCTGTCCGGCTCCTGTGATGTGGAATCAGCTGGGGGCTGTCACATACCTGTGATGGGGAGAAAGCTGGGGCCTATCAGTCACCTGTGATGGGGAGAGAGCTGGGGTCTGTCGCACACCTGTGATGGGGAGAGAGCTGGGGGTTGTCACTCCCCTATGATGGGGAGAGAGCTGGGGGCTGTCAGTCACCTGTGATGTGTAGACTGCTGGTGGCTGTCACATACCTGTGATGGGGAGAGAGCTGCGGGCTGTCACACACCTGTGATGGGGAGAGAGTTGGGGGTTGTCACTCCCCTATAATGGGGAGAGAGCTGGGGCTCACATATACCTGTGATGCATAGACAGCTAGTGGTTGTCACATACCTGTGATGTGGAGACATGGGCGTTGTGACATACCTGTGATGGGGAGAGAGTTGGGGGCTGTTAGGCTCCTTTGATGCGGAGACAGCTAAGGTCTCTCAGACACCTGTGATGGGGAGAGAGCTGGGGGCTGTCACTCACCTGTGATGGGGCGAGAGCTGGTTGCTGTCACACACCTGTGAATGGGAGAGAGCTGGGCATTGCCACTCACCTGTGATATGGAGACACCTGGGGACGGTCACACACCTGTGATGGAGAGAGAGCTGGGGGCTGTCACTCACTTGTGATGGGGAGAGAGATGGGGGCTGTCACATACATGTGTTGGAGCGATAGCTAGGGGCCGTCACCCACCTGTGAAAGGGAGAGAGCTGGGGGCTTTCACGCACCTGTGATATGGAGACGGCTGGGGACGGTCACACACCTGTGATGGGGAGAGAGCTGGGGGCTGTCACTCACTTGTGATGGGGAGAGCGATGGGGCAGTGAATCAACTGTGATGGGGCGAGAGCTGGGGGCTGTCACCCACCTGTGATATGGAGACAGCTGGGGATGGTCACACACCTGTGTTGAGGAGAGAGCTTGGCGTTGTCACATACCTATGATGTGGCGACAACTGGGGGTTCTCACATACCTGTGATGGGGAGAGACTTGGGGTTTGTCAGGCACATGTGGTGCGGAGACAGCTGGGGGCTGTCACATACCTGTTATGGGGAGAGATCGGGGGGCTGTATCTCACCGGTGATAGGGAGAGAGCTGGGGGATGTCACACACCTGTGATGGGGAGAGAGCTTGGGTTTGTCACACACCTGTGATGGGGAGAGAGATGGGGATTGTCACTTACTTGTAATTCTAAGACAGCTGGGGGCTGTCACACTGCTGTGATTGGGAGAGAGCTGGGGGCCGTCACTCACCTGTGATGGGGAGAGAGGTGGGGGCTGTCACACACCTGTGATGGGGAGAGAGATGGGGACTGTCACATACCTGTGAGGCGGAGACAGCTGGGGGTTGTCACACACCTGTGATGGGGAGAGAGTTGGGTCCTGTCAGGCACTTGTGATGCGGAGAGAGCTGGGGGCTGTCACATGCCTGTGATGTGGAGAGAGCTGGGGCCTGTCACATACCTGTGATGGTGAGAGACCTGCGGGCTGTCACACACCTGTGATGGGGAGAGAGTTGGGGATTGTCACATACTTGTAATGCTGAGACAGCTGGGGGCTGTCACACCCCGGTGATGGGTGTAGAGCTGGGGCTGTCACTCACCGGTGATGTGGAGACAGGTGGGGGCTGTCACATACCTGTGATGGGGAGAGAGCTTGTCGTTGTCACATACCTGTGATGTGGAGACTGCTGGGGGCTATCATATACCTGTAATTGGGAGAGAGCTGGGTGCTCACACATACCTATGATGCACAGAAAGCTAGTGGTTGTCACATCTCCCTGATGTGGAGATAATGGGGGTTGTGACATACCTCTGATGGGGAGAGAGTTGGGGGTGTTAGGGTCCTGTGATGCGGAGAAAGATGGAGTCTCTCATATACCTGTGATGCGGAGAGAGCTGGGATCTCTTGTTCACCTGAAATGGGGAGAGAGCTGGGGTCTGTCACACACCTGTGATGGGGAAAGAGATGGGGACTGTCAAACACCTGTGATGGGGAGAGACCTGGGGGCTGTCAGATACCTGTGATGCGGAGACAGCTGGTGTGTTTCACATACCTGTGATGTGGAGACAGCTGGGGGTTGACACATACCTGTGAAGGGGAGAAAGTTGGGGGCTGTCAGGCTCCTGTGATGCGGAATCAGCTGGGCGCTGTCCCATACCTGTGATGGGGAAAAAGCTGGGGTCTATCACTCACCTGTGATGGGGAGAGAGCTGGGGTCTGTCGCACACCTGTGATTGGGAGAGAGCTGGGGCTCACCCATACCTGTGATGCGTAGACACCTAGTGGTTGTCACATACCTGTGATGTGGAGACAATGGGCGTTGTGACATACCTGTGATGGGGAGAGAGTTGGGGGCTGTTAGGCTCCTTTGATGCGGAGACAGCTAAGGTCTCTCAGACACCTGTGATGGGGAGAGAGCTGGGGGCTGTCACTCACATGTGATGGGGCGAGAGCTGGTGGCTGTCACACACCTGTGAATGGGAGAGAGCTGGACATTGTCACTCACCTGTGATATGGAGACACCTGGGGACGGTCACACACCTGTGATGGAGAGAGAGCTGGAGGCTGTCACTCACTTGTGATGGGGAGATAGATGGGGGCTGTCACATACATGTGTTGGAGCGATAGCTAGGGGCCGTCACCCACCTGTGAAAGAGAGAGAGCTTGGCGTTGTCACGCACCTGTGATATGGAGATAGATGGGGACGGTCACACACCTGTGATGGAGGGAGAGCTGGGGGCTGTCACACACCTGTGATGGCGCGGGAGATGGGGACTGTCAAACACCTGTGATGGGGAGAGAGCTGGGGTCTGTCACATACCTGTGATGTTGAGACAAGTGGGGGCTGCCACATACCTCTGATGGGGAGATAGTTGGGGGCTTTCAGGCACCTGTGATGCGGACACAGCTGGGGTCTGTCACACACCTGTGATGTGGAGAGAGCTGGGGGCTGTCACTTACCTGTGATCAGGAGAGAGCTGGGGGCTGTCACACACCTGTGAAGGGGAAGGGATGGGGAATGTCACTCCCCTGTGATGGGGAGTGAGCTGGGGACTGACACACCTGTGATGGGGAGAGAGCTGGGGGCTGTCACTCGCCTCTAATGGGGAGAGAGCTCGCGGCTATCACACACCTGTGATGGGGAAAGACATGCGGACTGTCAAACACCTGTGATGGGGAGAGCCCTGGGGGCTGTCACATACCTGTGATGCGGAGACAGCTGGTGTCTTTCACATACCTGTGATGTGGAGACAGCTAAGGGCTAACACATACTTGTGATGGGGAGAAAGTTGGGTGCTGTCAGGCATCTGTGATGTGGAGATAGCTGGGAGTTGTCACATACGTGTGATTGGGAGAAAGCTGGGGTCTGTCACTCACCTATGATGTGGAGAGAGCTGGGGGCTATCACACAGCTTTGATGGGGAGAGAGATGGGGACTGTCACATACCTGTGACGCTGAGACAGCAGGGGGCTGTCACATAACTGTGACGGGTAGAGCTGGGGGCCGCCACTCACCTGTGATGGGGAGAGAGCTGGGGGTTGTCACTCACCTGTAATGAGGAGAGAGATGGGGGCTGTCAATCAACTGTGATGGGGCGAGAGCTGGGGGCTGTCACACACCTGTGAATAGGAGAGAGCTGGGCATTTTCACTCACCTGTGATATGGAGACACCTGGGGACGGTCACACACCTGTGATGGGGAGAGAGCTGGGGGCTGTCACTCACTGTTGATGGGGAGAGAGATGGGTCTGTCACATACATGTGTTGGAGCGAGAGCTGGGGGCCGTCACCCACCTGTGAAAGGGAGAGAGCTGAGGGCTTTCACGCACCTCTGATATGGAGACAGCTGGGGACGGTCACACACCTGTGATGGGGAGAGAGCAGGGGGCAGTCACTCACTTGTGATGGGGAGAGAGATGGGGTCAGTCAATCAACTGTGATGGGGCGAGAGCTTGGGTCTGTCACCCACCTGTGAAGGGGAAAGAGCTGGGGGCTTTCACGCACCTGTGGTATGGAGACAGCTGGGTATGGTCATACACCTGTGATGAAGAGAGAGCTTGGCGTTGTCACATACATGTGATGTGGCGACAGCTGCGGGCTCTCACATACCTGTGATGGAGAGAGACTTGGTGTTTGTCAGGCACCTGTCATGCGGAGACAGCTGGGGGCTGTCACATACCTGTGATGGGGAGAGAGCTGAGGGCTGTAATTCACCAGTGATGGGGAGAGAGCTGGGGCATGTAACACACCTGTGATGGGGAGAGAGCTTGGGGTTGTCACACACCTGTGATGGGGAGAGAGATGGGGATTGTCACTTACTTGTAATGCTGAGACAGCTGGGGGCTGTCACACACCGGTGATGGGGAGAGAGCTGCGGACTGTCAAACACCTCTGATGGGGAGAGAGCTGGGGGCTGTCAGTCACCTGTGATGTGGAGACTGCTGGTGGCTGTCACATACCTGTGATGGGGAGAGAGCTGCGGGCTGTCACACACCTGTGATGGGGAGAGAGTTGGGGATTTTCACATACTTGTAATGCTGAGACAGCTGGGGGCTGTCACACCCCGGTGATGGGTGTAGAGCTGGGGCTGTCACTCACCGGTGATGGGGAGAGAGATGCGGACTGTCACATACCTGTTATGCTGAGACAGCTGGGGGCTGTCACATACCTGTGATGGGGAGAGAGCTGCGGGCTGTCACATACCTGTGATGTGGAGACAGGTGGGGGCTGTCACATACCTGTGATGGGGAGAGAGCTGGGGGCTGTCACTCTCCTGTGATCAGGAGAGAGCTTGGGGCTGTCACCCACCTGTGAAGGGGAGAGAGCTGGGGGCTTTCACGCACCTGTGATATGGAGACAACTGGGGACGGTCACACACCTGTGATGGGGAGAGAGCTTGTCGTTGTCACATACCTGTGATGTGGAGACTGCTGGGGGCTATCATATACCTGTAATTGGGAGAGAGCTGGGGGCCGTCACTCACCTGTGATGGGGAGACAGTTTCTGGGTGTCACACACCTGTGATGGGGAGAGAGATGGGGACTGTCACATACCTGTGATGCTGTTACAGCTGGGGGCTGTCACATACTTGTGATGGGGAGAGAGCTGAGGGCTGTTACTCACCTGAGATGGGAAGAGAGATGAGGTATGTCAATCACTTGTGATGGGGAGCGAGCTGGGGCTGTCACGCACCTGTGATATGGAGATAGCTGGGGTCGGTCACACACCTGTGATGGGTAGACAGTTGGGGTCTGCCAGGCAACTGTGATGCGGTGACACCTGGGGTCTGTCAACTACCTCTGATGGGGAGAGAGCTGGGGGGTGTCACTCACCTGTGATGTGGAGAGAGCTGGGGGCTGTCACTCACCTGTGAAGGGGAGAGAGCTGGGTGTTGTCACGCACCTGTGATATGGAGATAGATGGGGACGGTCACACACCTGTGATGGAGGGAGAGCTTGGGGCTGTCACACACCTGTGATGGCACGGGAGATGGGGACTGTCTAACACCTGTGATGGGGACAGAGGTGGGGTCTCTCACATACCTGAGAAGGGGAAGGGATAGGGACTGTCACTCCCCTGTGATGGGGAGAGAGCTGGGGACTGACACACCTGTGATGGGGAGAGAGCTGGGGGCTGTCACTCACCTCTAATGGGGAGAGAGCTCGCGGCTATCACACACCTGTGATGGGGAAAGACATGCGGACTGTCAAACACCTGTGATGGGGAGAGAACTGGGGCTGTCACATACATGTGATGCGGAGACAGCTGGTGTCTTTCACATACCTCTGATGTGGAGACAGCTAAGGGCTAACACATACTTGTGATGGGGAGAAAGTTGGGTGCTGTCAGGCATCTGTGATGTGGAGACAGCTGAGAGTTGTCACATACCTGTGATTGGGAGATAGCTGGGGTCTGTCACTCACCTATGATCTGGAGAGAGCTGGGGGCTATCACACAGTTTTGATGGGGAGAGAGATGGGGACTGTCACATAACTGTGACGGGTAGAGCAGGGGGCCGCCACTCACCTGTGATGGGGAGAGAGCTGGGGGCTGTCACTCACCTGTAATGAGGAGAGAGATGGGGGCTGTCTCTCACCTGTGATGGGGAGAGAGCTGGGGGCTGTCATCCACCTGTGAAGGGGAGAGAGCTGGGCGTTGTCACTCACCTGTGATATGGAGAGAGCTGGGGACGGTCAAACACCTATGATGGGGAGAGAGCTTGTGTTTGTCACATACCTGTGATATAGAGACAGCTGTGGTCTATCACATACCTATAATGGGGAGACAGCTGGGGGCTGTGACATACCTGTGATGGGGAGAGAGTAGGAGGCTGTCACGCACCTGTGATATAGACAGCTGGGGACGGTCACATACCTGTGATGTGGAGACAGCTGGTGGCTGTCACTCACTTGTGATGGGGAGAGACTTGGGGTTTGTCAGGCAACTGTGATGTGGAGACAGCTGGGGGCTGTCACATACCTGTGATGGGGAGAGAGCTTGGGGCTGTAACTCACCGGTGATGGGGAGAGAGCTGTGGGATGTCACACACCTGTGATGGGGAGAGAGCTTGGGGTGGTCACACACCTCTGATGGGGAGAGAGATGGGGATTGTCACTTACTTTTAATGCTAAGACAGATGGGGGCTGTCACACTACTGTGATTGGGGGAGAGCTGGGGGCTCACACATACCTATGATGCAGAGACAGCTAGTGGTTGTCACATCCCTGTGATGTGGAGACAATGGGGGTTGTGATATACATGTGATTGGGAGAGAGTTGGGGGCTGTTATGGTCCTGTGATGCGGAGAAAATTGGGGGCTCTCATATACCTGTGTTGGGTAGAGAGCTGGGATCTCTTGCTCACCTGAAATGGGGAGAGAGCTGGGGTCTTTCACACACCTGTGATGGGGAAAGAGATGGGGACTGTCAAACACCTGTGATGGGGAGAGACCTGGGGGCTGTCAGATACCTGTGATGCGGAGACAGCTGGTGTGTTTCACATACCTGTGATGTGGAGACAGCTGGGGGCTGACACATACCTGTGATGGGGAAAAAGTTGGGGGCTGTCAGGCTCCTGTGATGTGGAATCAGCTGGGGGCTGTCACATACCTGTGATGGGGAGAAAGCTGGGGCCTATCACTCACCTGTGATGGGGAGAGAGCTGGGGTCTGTCGCACACCTGTGATGGGGAGAGAGCTGGGGGTTGTCACTCCCCTATGATGGGGAGAGAGCTGGGGGCTGTCAGTCACCTGTGATGTGTAGACTGCTGGTGGCTGTCACATACCTGTGATGGGGAGAGAGCTGCGGGCTGTCACACACCTGTGATGGGGAGAGAGTTGGGGGTTGTCACTCCCCTATAATGGGGAGAGAGCTGGGGCTCACATATACCTGTGATGCATAGACAGCTAGTGGTTGTCACATACCTGTGATGTGGAGACATGGGCGTTGTGACATACCTGTGATGGGGAGAGAGTTGGGGGCTGTTAGGCTCCTTTGATGAGGAGACAGCTAAGGTCTCTCAGACACCTGTGATGGGGAGAGAGCTGGGGGCTGTCACTCACCTGTGATGGGGCGAGAGCTGGTTGCTGTCACACACCTGTGAATGGGAGAGAGCTGGGCATTGCCACTCACCTGTGATATGGAGACACCTGGGGACGGTCACACACCTGTGATGGAGAGAGAGCTGGGGTCTGTCACTCACTTGTGATGGGGAGAGAGATGGGGGCTGTCACATACATGTGTTGGAGCGATAGCTAGGGGCCGTCACCCACCTGTGAAAGGGAGAGAGCTGGGGGCTTTCACGCACCTGTGATATGGAGACGGCTGGGGACGGTCACACACCTGTGATGGGGAGAGAGCTGGGGGCTGTCACTCACTTGTGATGGGGAAAGCGATGGGGGCAGTGAATCAACTGTGATGGGGCGAGAGCTGGGGGCTGTCACCCTCCTGTGATATGGAGACAGCTGGGGATGGTCACACACCTGTGTTGAGGAGAGAGCTTGGCGTTGTCACATACCTATGATGTGGCGACAACTGGGGGTTCTCACATACCTGTGATGGGGAGAGACTTGGGGTTTGTCAGGCACATGTGGTGCGGAGACAGCTGGGGGCTGTCACATACCTGTTATGGGGAGAGATCGGGGGGCTGTATCTCACCGGTGATAGGGAGAGAGCTGGGGGATGTCACACACCTGTGATGGGGAGAGAGCTTGGGTTTGTCACACACCTGTGATGGGGAGAGAGATGGGGATTGTCACTTACTTGTAATTCTAAGACAGCTGGGGGCTGTCACACTGCTGTGATTGGGAGAGAGCTGGGGGCCGTCACTCACCTGTGATGGGGAGAGAGGTGGGGGCTGTCACACACCTGTGATGGGGAGAGAGATGGGGACTGTCACATACCTGTGAGGCGGAGACAACTGGGGGTTGTCACACACCTGTGATGGGGAGAGAGTTGGGTCCTGTCAGGCACTTGTGATGCGGAGAGAGCTGGGGGCTGTCACATGCCTGTGATGTGGAGAGAGCTGGGGCCTGTCACATACCTGTGATGGTGAGAGACCTGCGGGCTGTCACACACCTGTGATGGGGAGAGAGTTGGGGATTGTCACATACTTGTAATGCTGAGACAGCTGGGGGCTGTCACACCCCGGTGATGGGTGTAGAGCTGGGGCTGTCACTCACCGGTGATGTGGAGACAGGTGGGGGCTGTCACATACCTGTGATGGGGAGAGAGCTTGTCGTTGTCACATACCTGTGATGTGGAGACTGCTGGGGGCTATCATATACCTGTAATTGGGAGAGAGCTGGGTGCTCACACATACCTATGATGCACAGAAAGCTAGTGGTTGTCACATCTCCCTGATGTGGAGATAATGGGGGTTGTGACATACCTCTGATGGGGAGAGAGTTGGGGGTGTTAGGGTCCTGTGATGCGGAGAAAGATGGAGTCTCTCATATACCTGTGATGCGGAGAGAGCTGGGATCTCTTGTTCACCTGAAATGGGGAGAGAGCTGGGGTCTGTCACACACCTGTGATGGGGAAAGAGATGGGGACTGTCAAACACCTGTGATGGGGAGAGACCTGGGGGCTGTCAGATACCTGTGATGCGGAGACAGCTGGTGTGTTTCACATACCTGTGATGTGGAGACAGCTGGGGGTTGACACATACCTGTGAAGGGGAGAAAGTTGGGGGCTGTCAGGCTCCTGTGATGCGGAATCAGCTGGGCGCTGTCACATACCTGTGATGGGGAAAAAGCTGGGGTCTATCACTCACCTGTGATGGGGAGAGAGCTGGGGTCTGTCGCACACCTGTGATTGGGAGAGAGCTGGGGCTCACCCATACCTGTGATGCGTAGACACCTAGTGGTTGTCACATACCTGTGATGTGGAGACAATGGGCGTTGTGACATACCTGTGATGGGGAGAGAGTTGGGGGCTGTTAGGCTCCTTTGATGCGGAGACAGCTAAGGTCTCTCAGACACCTGTGATGGGGAGAGAGCTGGGGGCTGTCACTCACATGTGATGGGGCGAGAGCTGGTGGCTGTCACACACCTGTGAATGGGAGAGAGCTGGACATTGTCACTCACCTGTGATATGGAGACACCTGGGGACGGTCACACACCTGTGATGGAGAGAGAGCTGGAGGCTGTCACTCACTTGTGATGGGGAGATAGATGGGGGCTGTCACATACATGTGTTGGAGCGATAGCTAGGGGCCGTCACCCACCTGTGAAAGAGAGAGAGCTTGGCGTTGTCACGCACCTGTGATATGGAGATAGATGGGGACGGTCACACACCTGTGATGGAGGGAGAGCTGGGGGCTGTCACACACCTGTGATGGCGCGGGAGATGGGGACTGTCAAACACCTGTGATGGGGAGAGAGCTGGGGTCTGTCACATACCTGTGATGTTGAGACAAGTGGGGGCTGCCACATACCTCTGATGGGGAGATAGTTGGGGGCTTTCAGGCACCTGTGATGCGGACACAGCTGGGGTCTGTCACACACCTGTGATGTGGAGAGAGCTGGGGGCTGTCACTTACCTGTGATCAGGAGAGAGCTGGGGGCTGTCACACACCTGTGAAGGGGAAGGGATGGGGAATGTCACTCCCCTGTGATGGGGAGTGAGCTGGGGACTGACACACCTGTGATGGGGAGAGAGCTGGGGGCTGTCACTCGCCTCTAATGGGGAGAGAGCTCGCGGCTATCACACACCTGTGATGGGGAAAGACATGCGGACTGTCAAACACCTGTGATGGGGAGAGCCCTGGGGGCTGTCACATACCTGTGATGCGGAGACAGCTGGTGTCTTTCACATACCTGTGATGTGGAGACAGCTAAGGGCTAACACATACTTGTGATGGGGAGAAAGTTGGGTGCTGTCAGGCATCTGTGATGTGGAGATAGCTGGGAGTTGTCACATACGTGTGATTGGGAGAAAGCTGGGGTCTGTCACTCACCTATGATGTGGAGAGAGCTGGGGGCTATCACACAGCTTTGATGGGGAGAGAGATGGGGACTGTCACATACCTGTGACGCTGAGACAGCAGGGGGCTGTCACATAACTGTGACGGGTAGAGCTGGGGGCCGCCACTCACCTGTGATGGGGAGAGAGCTGGGGGCTGTCACTCACCTGTAATGAGGAGAGAGATGGGGGCTGTCTCTCACCTGTGATGGGGAGAGAGCTGGGGGCTGTCATCCTCCTATGAAGAGGAGAAAGCTGGGCGTTGTCACTCACCTGTGATATGGAGAGAGCTGGGGACGGTCAAACACCTGTGATGGGGAGAGAGCTTGGGTTTGTCACATACCTGTGATATAGAGACAGCTGTGGTCTATCACATACCTATAATGGGGAGACAGCTGGGGGCTGTGACATACCTGTGATGGGGAGAGAGTAGGAGGCTGTCACGCACCTGTGATATAGAGACAGCTGGCGACGGTCACACAACTGTGATGGGGAGAGAGCTGGTGGCTGTCACTCACTTGTGATGGGGAGAGAGATGGGGGCTGTCAATCAACTGTGATGGGGCGAGAGCTGGGGGCTGTCACACACCTGTGAATAGGAGAGAGCTGGGCATTTTCACTCACCTGTGATATGGAGACACCTGGGGACGGTCACACACCTGTGATGGGGAGAGAGCTGGGGGCTGTCACTCACTGTTGATGGGGAGAGAGATGGGTCTGTCACATACATGTGTTGGAGCGAGAGCTGGGGGCCGTCACCCACCTGTGAAAGGGAGAGAGCTGAGGGCTTTCACGCACCTCTGATATGGAGACAGCTGGGGACGGTCACACACCTGTGATGGGGAGAGAGCAGGGGGCAGTCACTCACTTGTGATGGGGAGAGAGATGGGGTCAGTCAATCAACTGTGATGGGGCGAGAGCTTGGGTCTGTCACCCACCTGTGAAGGGGAAAGAGCTGGGGGCTTTCACGCACCTGTGGTATGGAGACAGCTGGGTATGGTCATACACCTGTGATGAAGAGAGAGCTTGGCGTTGTCACATACATGTGATGTGGCGACAGCTGCGGGCTCTCACATACCTGTGATGGAGAGAGACTTGGCGTTTGTCAGGCACCTGTCATGCGGAGACAGCTGGGGGCTGTCACATACCTGTGATGGGGAGAGAGCTGGGGGCTGTAACTCACCAGTGATGGGGAGAGAGCTGGGGCATGTAACACACCTGTGATGGGGAGAGAGCTTGGGGTTGTCACACACCTGTGATGGGGAGAGAGATGGGGATTGTCACTTACTTGTAATGCTGAGACAGCTGGGGGCTGTCACACACCGGTGATGGGGAGAGAGCTGCGGACTGTCAAACACCTATGATGGGGAGAGAGCTGGGGGCTGTCAGTCACCTGTGATGTGGAGACTGCTGGTGGCTGTCACATACCTGTGATGGGGAGAGAGCTGCGGGCTGTCACACACCTGTGATGGGGAGAGAGTTGGGGATTTTCACATACTTGTAATGCTGAGACAGCTGGGGGCTGTCACACCCCGGTGATGGGTGTAGAGCTGGGGCTGTCACTCACCGGTGATGGGGAGAGAGATGCGGACTGTCACATACCTGTTATGCTGAGACAGCTGGGGGCTGTCACATACCTGTGATGGGGAGAGAGCTGGGGGCTGTCACATACCTGTGATGTGGAGACAGGTGGGGGCTGTCACATACCTGTGATGGGGAGAGAGCTGGGGGCTGTCACTCTCCTGTGATCAGGAGAGAGCTTGGGGCTGTCACCCACCTGTGAAGGGGAGAGAGCTGGGGGCTTTCACGCACCTGTGATATGGAGACAACTGGGGACGGTCACACACCTGTGATGGGGAGAGAGCTTGTCGTTGTCACATACCTGTGATGTGGAGACTGCTGGGGGCTATCATATACCTGTAATTGGGAGAGAGCTGGGGGCCGTCACTCACCTGTGATGGGGAGACAGTTTCTGGGTGTCACACACCTGTGATGGGGAGAGAGATGGGGACTGTCACATACCTGTGATGCTGTTACAGCTGGGGGCTGTCACATACTTGTGATGGGGAGAGAGCTGAGGGCTGTTACTCACCTGAGATGGGAAGAGAGATGAGGTATGTCAATCACTTGTGATGGGGAGCGAGCTGGGGCTGTCACGTACCTGTGATATGGAGATAGCTGGGGTCGGTCACACACCTGTGATGGGTAGACAGTTGGGGTCTGCCAGGCAACTGTGATGCGGTGACACCTGGGGTCTGTCAACTACCTCTGATGGGGAGAGAGCTGGGGGGTGTCACTCACCTGTGATGGGGAGAGAGCTGGGGGCTGTCACACACCTGTGATGTGGAGAGAGCTGGGGGCTGTCACTCACCTGTGAAGGGGAGAGAGCTGGGTGTTGTCACGCACCTGTGATATGGAGATAGATGGGGACGGTCACACACCTGTGATGGAGGGAGAGCTTGGGGCTGTCACACACCTGTGATGGCACGGGAGATGGGGACTGTCTAACACCTGTGATGGGGACAGAGGTGGGGTCTCTCACATACCTGAGAAGGGGAAGGGATAGGGACTGTCACTCCCCTGTGATGGGGAGAGAGCTGGGGACTGACACACCTGTGATGGGGAGAGAGCTGGGGGCTGTCACTCACCTCTAATGGGGAGAGAGCTCGCGGCTATCACACACCTGTGATGGGGAAAGACATGCGGACTGTCAAACACCTGTGATGGGGAGAGAACTGGGGCTGTCACATACATGTGATGCGGAGACAGCTGGTGTCTTTCACATACCTCTGATGTGGAGACAGCTAAGGGCTAACACATACTTGTGATGGGGAGAAAGTTGGGTGCTGTCAGGCATCTGTGATGTGGAGACAGCTGAGAGTTGTCACATACCTGTGATTGGGAGATAGCTGGGGTCTGTCACTCACCTATGATCTGGAGAGAGCTGGGGGCTATCACACAGTTTTGATGGGGAGAGAGATGGGGACTGTCACATAACTGTGACGGGTAGAGCAGGGGGCCGCCACTCACCTGTGATGGGGAGAGAGCTGGGGGCTGTCACTCACCTGTAATGAGGAGAGAGATGGGGGCTGTCTCTCACCTGTGATGGGGAGAGAGCTGGGGGCTGTCATCCACCTGTGAAGGGGAGAGAGCTGGGCGTTGTCACTCACCTGTGATATGGAGAGAGCTGGGGACGGTCAAACACCTATGATGGGGAGAGAGCTTGTGTTTGTCACATACCTGTGATATAGAGACAGCTGTGGTCTATCACATACCTATAATGGGGAGACAGCTGGGGGCTGTGACATACCTGTGATGGGGAGAGAGTAGGAGGCTGTCACGCACCTGTGATATAGACAGCTGGGGACGGTCACATACCTGTGATGTGGAGACAGCTGGTGGCTGTCACTCACTTGTGATGGGGAGAGACTTGGGGTTTGTCAGGCAACTGTGATGTGGAGACAGCTGGGGGCTGTCACATACCTGTGATGGGGAGAGAGCTTGGGGCTGTAACTCACCGGTGATGGGGAGAGAGCTGTGGGATGTCACACACCTGTGATGGGGAGAGAGCTTGGGGTGGTCACACACCTCTGATGGGGAGAGAGATGGGGATTGTCACTTACTTTTAATGCTAAGACAGATGGGGGCTGTCACACTACTGTGATTGGGGGAGAGCTGGGGGCTCACACATACCTATGATGCAGAGACAGCTAGTGGTTGTCACATCCCTGTGATGTGGAGACAATGGGGGTTGTGATATACATGTGATTGGGAGAGAGTTGGGGGCTGTTATGGTCCTGTGATGCGGAGAAAATTGGGGGCTCTCATATACCTGTGTTGGGTAGAGAGCTGGGATCTCTTGCTCACCTGAAATGGGGAGAGAGCTGGGGTCTTTCACACACCTGTGATGGGGAAAGAGATGGGGACTGTCAAACACCTGTGATGGGGAGAGACCTGGGGGCTGTCAGATACCTGTGATGCGGAGACAGCTGGTGTGTTTCACATACCTGTGATGTGGAGACAGCTGGGGGCTGACACATACCTGTGATGGGGAAAAAGTTGGGGGCTGTCCGGCTCCTGTGATGTGGAATCAGCTGGGGGCTGTCACATACCTGTGATGGGGAGAAAGCTGGGGCCTATCAGTCACCTGTGATGGGGAGAGAGCTGGGGTCTGTCGCACACCTGTGATGGGGAGAGAGCTGGGGGTTGTCACTCCCCTATGATGGGGAGAGAGCTGGGGGCTGTCAGTCACCTGTGATGTGTAGACTGCTGGTGGCTGTCACATACCTGTGATGGGGAGAGAGCTGCGGGCTGTCACACACCTGTGATGGGGAGAGAGTTGGGGGTTGTCACTCCCCTATAATGGGGAGAGAGCTGGGGCTCACATATACCTGTGATGCATAGACAGCTAGTGGTTGTCACATACCTGTGATGTGGAGACATGGGCGTTGTGACATACCTGTGATGGGGAGAGAGTTGGGGGCTGTTAGGCTCCTTTGATGCGGAGACAGCTAAGGTCTCTCAGACACCTGTGATGGGGAGAGAGCTGGGGGCTGTCACTCACCTGTGATGGGGCGAGAGCTGGTTGCTGTCACACACCTGTGAATGGGAGAGAGCTGGGCATTGCCACTCACCTGTGATATGGAGACACCTGGGGACGGTCACACACCTGTGATGGAGAGAGAGCTGGGGGCTGTCACTCACTTGTGATGGGGAGAGAGATGGGGGCTGTCACATACATGTGTTGGAGCGATAGCTAGGGGCCGTCACCCACCTGTGAAAGGGAGAGAGCTGGGGGCTTTCACGCACCTGTGATATGGAGACGGCTGGGGACGGTCACACACCTGTGATGGGGAGAGAGCTGGGGACTGTCACTCACTTGTGATGGGGAGAGCGATGGGGGCAGTGAATCAACTGTGATGGGGCGAGAGCTGGGGGCTGTCACCCACCTGTGATATGGAGACAGCTGGGGATGGTCACACACCTGTGTTGAGGAGAGAGCTTGGCGTTGTCACATACCTATGATGTGGCGACAACTGGGGGTTCTCACATACCTGTGATGGGGAGAGACTTGGGGTTTGTCAGGCACATGTGGTGCGGAGACAGCTGGGGGCTGTCACATACCTGTTATGGGGAGAGATCGGGGGGCTGTATCTCACCGGTGATAGGGAGAGAGCTGGGGGATGTCACACACCTGTGATGGGGAGAGAGCTTGGGTTTGTCACACACCTGTGATGGGGAGAGAGATGGGGATTGTCACTTACTTGTAATTCTAAGACAGCTGGGGGCTGTCACACTGCTGTGATTGGGAGAGAGCTGGGGGCCGTCACTCACCTGTGATGGGGAGAGAGGTGTGGGCTGTCACACACCTGTGATGGGGAGAGAGATGGGGACTGTCACATACCTGTGAGGCGGAGACAGCTGGGGGTTGTCACACACCTGTGATGGGGAGAGAGTTGGGTCCTGTCAGGCACTTGTGATGCGGAGAGAGCTGGGGGCTGTCACATGCCTGTGATGTGGAGAGAGCTGGGGCCTGTCACATACCTGTGATGGTGAGAGACCTGCGGGCTGTCACACACCTGTGATGGGGAGAGAGTTGGGGATTGTCACATACTTGTAATGCTGAGACAGCTGGGGGCTGTCACACCCCGGTGATGGGTGTAGAGCTGGGGCTGTCACTCACCGGTGATGTGGAGACAGGTGGGGGCTGTCACATACCTGTGATGGGGAGAGAGCTTGTCGTTGTCACATACCTGTGATGTGGAGACTGCTGGGGGCTATCATATACCTGTAATTGGGAGAGAGCTGGGTGCTCACACATACCTATGATGCACAGAAAGCTAGTGGTTGTCACATCTCCCTGATGTGGAGATAATGGGGGTTGTGACATACCTCTGATGGGGAGAGAGTTGGGGGTGTTAGGGTCCTGTGATGCGGAGAAAGATGGAGTCTCTCATATACCTGTGATGCGGAGAGAGCTGGGATCTCTTGTTCACCTGAAATGGGGAGAGAGCTGGGGTCTGTCACACACCTGTGATGGGGAAAGAGATGGGGACTGTCAAACACCTGTGATGGGGAGAGACCTGGGGGCTGTCATATACCTGTGATGCGGAGACAGCTGGTGTGTTTCACATACCTGTGATGTGGAGACAGCTGGGGGTTGACACATACCTGTGAAGGGGAGAAAGTTGGGGGCTGTCAGGCTCCTGTGATGCGGAATCAGCTGGGCGCTGTCACATACCTGTGATGGGGAAAAAGCTGGGGTCTATCACTCACCTGTGATGGGGAGAGAGCTGGGGTCTGTCGCACACCTGTGATTGGGAGAGAGCTGGGGCTCACCCATACCTGTGATGCGTAGACACCTAGTGGTTGTCACATACCTGTGATGTGGAGACAATGGGCGTTGTGACATACCTGTGATGGGGAGAGAGTTGGGGGCTGTTAGGCTCCTTTGATGCGGAGACAGCTAAGGTCTCTCAGACACCTGTGATGGGGAGAGAGCTGGGGGCTGTCACTCACATGTGATGGGGCGAGAGCTGGTGGCTGTCACACACCTGTGAATGGGAGAGAGCTGGACATTGTCACTCACCTGTGATATGGAGACACCTGGGGACGGTCACACACCTGTGATGGAGAGAGAGCTGGAGGCTGTCACTCACTTGTGATGGGGAGATAGATGGGGGCTGTCACATACATGTGTTGGAGCGATAGCTAGGGGCCGTCACCCACCTGTGAAAGAGAGAGAGCTTGGCGTTGTCACGCACCTGTGATATGGAGATAGATGGGGACGGTCACACACCTGTGATGGAGGGAGAGCTGGGGGCTGTCACACACCTGTGATGGCGCGGGAGATGGGGACTGTCAAACACCTGTGATGGGGAGAGAGCTGGGGTCTGTCACATACCTGTGATGTTGAGACAAGTGGGGGCTGCCACATACCTCTGATGGGGAGATAGTTGGGGGCTTTCAGGCACCTGTGATGCGGACACAGCTGGGGTCTGTCACACACCTGTGATGTGGAGAGAGCTGGGGGCTGTCACTTACCTGTGATCAGGAGAGAGCTGGGGGCTGTCACACACCTGTGAAGGGGAAGGGATGGGGAATGTCACTCCCCTGTGATGGGGAGTGAGCTGGGGACTGACACACCTGTGATGGGGAGAGAGCTGGGGGCTGTCACTCGCCTCTAATGGGGAGAGAGCTCGCGGCTATCACACACCTGTGATGGGGAAAGACATGCGGACTGTCAAACACCTGTGATGGGGAGAGCCCTGGGGGCTGTCACATACCTGTGATGCGGAGACAGCTGGTGTCTTTCACATACCTGTGATGTGGAGACAGCTAAGGGCTAACACATACTTGTGATGGGGAGAAAGTTGGGTGCTGTCAGGCATCTGTGATGTGGAGATAGCTGGGAGTTGTCACATACGTGTGATTGGGAGAAAGCTGGGGTCTGTCACTCACCTATGATGTGGAGAGAGCTGGGGGCTATCACACAGCTTTGATGGGGAGAGAGATGGGGACTGTCACATACCTGTGACGCTGAGACAGCAGGGGGCTGTCACATAACTGTGACGGGTAGAGCTGGGGGCCGCCACTCACCTGTGATGGGGAGAGAGCTGGGGGCTGTCACTCACCTGTAATGAGGAGAGAGATGGGGGCTGTCTCTCACCTGTGATGGGGAGAGAGCTGGGGGCTGTCATCCTCCTATGAAGAGGAGAAAGCTGGGCGTTGTCACTCACCTGTGATATGGAGAGAGCTGGGGACGGTCAAACACCTGTGATGGGGAGAGAGCTTGGGTTTGTCACATACCTGTGATATAGAGACAGCTGTGGTCTATCACATACCTATAATGGGGAGACAGCTGGGGGCTGTGACATACCTGTGATGGGGAGAGAGTAGGAGGCTGTCACGCACCTGTGATATAGAGACAGCTGGCGACGGTCACACAACTGTGATGGGGAGAGAGCTGGTGGCTGTCACTCACTTGTGATGGGGAGAGAGATGGGGGCTGTCAATCAACTGTGATGGGGCGAGAGCTGGGGGCTGTCACACACCTGTGAATAGGAGAGAGCTGGGCATTTTCACTCACCTGTGATATGGAGACACCTGGGGACGGTCACACACCTGTGATGGGGAGAGAGCTGGGGGCTGTCACTCACTGTTGATGGGGAGAGAGATGGGTCTGTCACATACATGTGTTGGAGCGAGAGCTGGGGGCCGTCACCCACCTGTGAAAGGGAGAGAGCTGAGGGCTTTCACGCACCTCTGATATGGAGACAGCTGGGGACGGTCACACACCTGTGATGGGGAGAGAGCAGGGGGCAGTCACTCACTTGTGATGGGGAGAGAGATGGGGTCAGTCAATCAACTGTGATGGGGCGAGAGCTTGGGTCTGTCACCCACCTGTGAAGGGGAAAGAGCTGGGGGCTTTCACGCACCTGTGGTATGGAGACAGCTGGGTATGGTCATACACCTGTGATGAAGAGAGAGCTTGGCGTTGTCACATACATGTGATGTGGCGACAGCTGCGGGCTCTCACATACCTGTGATGGAGAGAGACTTGGCGTTTGTCAGGCACCTGTCATGCGGAGACAGCTGGGGGCTGTCACATACCTGTGATGGGGAGAGAGCTGGGGGCTGTAACTCACCAGTGATGGGGAGAGAGCTGGGGCATGTAACACACCTGTGATGGGGAGAGAGCTTGGGGTTGTCACACACCTGTGATGGGGAGAGAGATGGGGATTGTCACTTACTTGTAATGCTGAGACAGCTGGGGGCTGTCACACACCGGTGATGGGGAGAGAGCTGCGGACTGTCAAACACCTATGATGGGGAGAGAGCTGGGGGCTGTCAGTCACCTGTGATGTGGAGACTGCTGGTGGCTGTCACATACCTGTGATGGGGAGAGAGCTGCGGGCTGTCACACACCTGTGATGGGGAGAGAGTTGGGGATTTTCACATACTTGTAATGCTGAGACAGCTGGGGGCTGTCACACCCCGGTGATGGGTGTAGAGCTGGGGCTGTCACTCACCGGTGATGGGGAGAGAGATGCGGACTGTCACATACCTGTTATGCTGAGACAGCTGGGGGCTGTCACATACCTGTGATGGGGAGAGAGCTGGGGGCTGTCACATACCTGTGATGTGGAGACAGGTGGGGGCTGTCACATACCTGTGATGGGGAGAGAGCTGGGGGCTGTCACTCTCCTGTGATCAGGAGAGAGCTTGGGGCTGTCACCCACCTGTGAAGGGGAGAGAGCTGGGGGCTTTCACGCACCTGTGATATGGAGACAACTGGGGACGGTCACACACCTGTGATGGGGAGAGAGCTTGTCGTTGTCACATACCTGTGATGTGGAGACTGCTGGGGGCTATCATATACCTGTAATTGGGAGAGAGCTGGGGGCCGTCACTCACCTGTGATGGGGAGACAGTTTCTGGGTGTCACACACCTGTGATGGGGAGAGAGATGGGGACTGTCACATACCTGTGATGCTGTTACAGCTGGGGGCTGTCACATACTTGTGATGGGGAGAGAGCTGAGGGCTGTTACTCACCTGAGATGGGAAGAGAGATGAGGTATGTCAATCACTTGTGATGGGGAGCGAGCTGGGGCTGTCACGTACCTGTGATATGGAGATAGCTGGGGTCGGTCACACACCTGTGATGGGTAGACAGTTGGGGTCTGCCAGGCAACTGTGATGCGGTGACACCTGGGGTCTGTCAACTACCTCTGATGGGGAGAGAGCTGGGGGGTGTCACTCACCTGTGATGGGGAGAGAGCTGGGGGCTGTCACACACCTGTGATGTGGAGAGAGCTGGGGGCTGTCACTCACCTGTGAAGGGGAGAGAGCTGGGTGTTGTCACGCACCTGTGATATGGAGATAGATGGGGACGGTCACACACCTGTGATGGAGGGAGAGCTTGGGGCTGTCACACACCTGTGATGGCACGGGAGATGGGGACTGTCTAACACCTGTGATGGGGACAGAGGTGGGGTCTCTCACATACCTGAGAAGGGGAAGGGATAGGGACTGTCACTCCCCTGTGATGGGGAGAGAGCTGGGGACTGACACACCTGTGATGGGGAGAGAGCTGGGGGCTGTCACTCACCTCTAATGGGGAGAGAGCTCGCGGCTATCACACACCTGTGATGGGGAAAGACATGCGGACTGTCAAACACCTGTGATGGGGAGAGAACTGGGGCTGTCACATACATGTGATGCGGAGACAGCTGGTGTCTTTCACATACCTCTGATGTGGAGACAGCTAAGGGCTAACACATACTTGTGATGGGGAGAAAGTTGGGTGCTGTCAGGCATCTGTGATGTGGAGACAGCTGAGAGTTGTCACATACCTGTGATTGGGAGATAGCTGGGGTCTGTCACTCACCTATGATCTGGAGAGAGCTGGGGGCTATCACACAGTTTTGATGGGGAGAGAGATGGGGACTGTCACATAACTGTGACGGGTAGAGCAGGGGGCCGCCACTCACCTGTGATGGGGAGAGAGCTGGGGGCTGTCACTCACCTGTAATGAGGAGAGAGATGGGGGCTGTCTCTCACCTGTGATGGGGAGAGAGCTGGGGGCTGTCATCCACCTGTGAAGGGGAGAGAGCTGGGCGTTGTCACTCACCTGTGATATGGAGAGAGCTGGGGACGGTCAAACACCTATGATGGGGAGAGAGCTTGTGTTTGTCACATACCTGTGATATAGAGACAGCTGTGGTCTATCACATACCTATAATGGGGAGACAGCTGGGGGCTGTGACATACCTGTGATGGGGAGAGAGTAGGAGGCTGTCACGCACCTGTGATATAGACAGCTGGGGACGGTCACATACCTGTGATGTGGAGACAGCTGGTGGCTGTCACTCACTTGTGATGGGGAGAGACTTGGGGTTTGTCAGGCAACTGTGATGTGGAGACAGCTGGGGGCTGTCACATACCTGTGATGGGGAGAGAGCTTGGGGCTGTAACTCACCGGTGATGGGGAGAGAGCTGTGGGATGTCACACACCTGTGATGGGGAGAGAGCTTGGGGTGGTCACACACCTCTGATGGGGAGAGAGATGGGGATTGTCACTTACTTTTAATGCTAAGACAGATGGGGGCTGTCACACTACTGTGATTGGGGGAGAGCTGGGGGCTCACACATACCTATGATGCAGAGACAGCTAGTGGTTGTCACATCCCTGTGATGTGGAGACAATGGGGGTTGTGATATACATGTGATTGGGAGAGAGTTGGGGGCTGTTATGGTCCTGTGATGCGGAGAAAATTGGGGGCTCTCATATACCTGTGTTGGGTAGAGAGCTGGGATCTCTTGCTCACCTGAAATGGGGAGAGAGCTGGGGTCTTTCACACACCTGTGATGGGGAAAGAGATGGGGACTGTCAAACACCTGTGATGGGGAGAGACCTGGGGGCTGTCAGATACCTGTGATGCGGAGACAGCTGGTGTGTTTCACATACCTGTGATGTGGAGACAGCTGGGGGCTGACACATACCTGTGATGGGGAAAAAGTTGGGGGCTGTCCGGCTCCTGTGATGTGGAATCAGCTGGGGGCTGTCACATACCTGTGATGGGGAGAAAGCTGGGGCCTATCAGTCACCTGTGATGGGGAGAGAGCTGGGGTCTGTCGCACACCTGTGATGGGGAGAGAGCTGGGGGTTGTCACTCCCCTATGATGGGGAGAGAGCTGGGGGCTGTCAGTCACCTGTGATGTGTAGACTGCTGGTGGCTGTCACATACCTGTGATGGGGAGAGAGCTGCGGGCTGTCACACACCTGTGATGGGGAGAGAGTTGGGGGTTGTCACTCCCCTATAATGGGGAGAGAGCTGGGGCTCACATATACCTGTGATGCATAGACAGCTAGTGGTTGTCCCATACCTGTGATGTGGAGACATGGGCGTTGTGACATACCTGTGATGGGGAGAGAGTTGGGGGCTGTTAGGCTCCTTTGATGCGGAGACAGCTAAGGTCTCTCAGACACCTGTGATGGGGAGAGAGCTGGGGGCTGTCACTCACCTGTGATGGGGCGAGAGCTGGTTGCTGTCACACACCTGTGAATGGGAGAGAGCTGGGCATTGCCACTCACCTGTGATATGGAGACACCTGGGGACGGTCACACACCTGTGATGGAGAGAGAGCTGGGGGCTGTCACTCACTTGTGATGGGGAGAGAGATGGGGGCTGTCACATACATGTGTTGGAGCGATAGCTAGGGGCCGTCACCCACCTGTGAAAGGGAGAGAGCTGGGGGCTTTCACGCACCTGTGATATGGAGACGGCTGGGGACGGTCACACACCTGTGATGGGGAGAGAGCTGGGGACTGTCACTCACTTGTGATGGGGAGAGCGATGGGGGCAGTGAATCAACTGTGATGGGGCGAGAGCTGGGGGCTGTCACCCACCTGTGATATGGAGACAGCTGGGGATGGTCACACACCTGTGTTGAGGAGAGAGCTTGGCGTTGTCACATACCTATGATGTGGCGACAACTGGGGGTTCTCACATACCTGTGATGGGGAGAGACTTGGGGTTTGTCAGGCACATGTGGTGCGGAGACAGCTGGGGGCTGTCACATACCTGTTATGGGGAGAGATCGGGGGGCTGTATCTCACCGGTGATAGGGAGAGAGCTGGGGGATGTCACACACCTGTGATGGGGAGAGAGCTTGGGTTTGTCACACACCTGTGATGGGGAGAGAGATGGGGATTGTCACTTACTTGTAATTCTAAGACAGCTGGGGGCTGTCACACTGCTGTGATTGGGAGAGAGCTGGGGGCCGTCACTCACCTGTGATGGGGAGAGAGGTGTGGGCTGTCACACACCTGTGATGGGGAGAGAGATGGGGACTGTCACATACCTGTGAGGCGGAGACAGCTGGGGGTTGTCACACACCTGTGATGGGGAGAGAGTTGGGTCCTGTCAGGCACTTGTGATGCGGAGAGAGCTGGGGGCTGTCACATGCCTGTGATGTGGAGAGAGCTGGGGCCTGTCACATACCTGTGATGGTGAGAGACCTGCGGGCTGTCACACACCTGTGATGGGGAGAGAGTTGGGGATTGTCACATACTTGTAATGCTGAGACAGCTGGGGGCTGTCACACCCCGGTGATGGGTGTAGAGCTGGGGCTGTCACTCACCGGTGATGTGGAGACAGGTGGGGGCTGTCACATACCTGTGATGGGGAGAGAGCTTGTCGTTGTCACATACCTGTGATGTGGAGACTGCTGGGGGCTATCATATACCTGTAATTGGGAGAGAGCTGGGTGCTCACACATACCTATGATGCACAGAAAGCTAGTGGTTGTCACATCTCCCTGATGTGGAGATAATGGGGGTTGTGACATACCTCTGATGGGGAGAGAGTTGGGGGTGTTAGGGTCCTGTGATGCGGAGAAAGATGGAGTCTCTCATATACCTGTGATGCGGAGAGAGCTGGGATCTCTTGTTCACCTGAAATGGGGAGAGAGCTGGGGTCTGTCACACACCTGTGATGGGGAAAGAGATGGGGACTGTCAAACACCTGTGATGGGGAGAGACCTGGGGGCTGTCAGATACCTGTGATGCGGAGACAGCTGGTGTGTTTCACATACCTGTGATGTGGAGACAGCTGGGGGTTGACACATACCTGTGAAGGGGAGAAAGTTGGGGGCTGTCAGGCTCCTGTGATGCGGAATCAGCTGGGCGCTGTCCCATACCTGTGATGGGGAAAAAGCTGGGGTCTATCACTCACCTGTGATGGGGAGAGAGCTGGGGTCTGTCGCACACCTGTGATTGGGAGAGAGCTGGGGCTCACCCATACCTGTGATGCGTAGACACCTAGTGGTTGTCACATACCTGTGATGTGGAGACAATGGGCGTTGTGACATACCTGTGATGGGGAGAGAGTTGGGGGCTGTTAGGCTCCTTTGATGCGGAGACAGCTAAGGTCTCTCAGACACCTGTGATGGGGAGAGAGCTGGGGGCTGTCACTCACATGTGATGGGGCGAGAGCTGGTGGCTGTCACACACCTGTGAATGGGAGAGAGCTGGACATTGTCACTCACCTGTGATATGGAGACACCTGGGGACGGTCACACACCTGTGATGGAGAGAGAGCTGGAGGCTGTCACTCACTTGTGATGGGGAGATAGATGGGGGCTGTCACATACATGTGTTGGAGCGATAGCTAGGGGCCGTCACCCACCTGTGAAAGAGAGAGAGCTTGGCGTTGTCACGCACCTGTGATATGGAGATAGATGGGGACGGTCACACACCTGTGATGGAGGGAGAGCTGGGGGCTGTCACACACCTGTGATGGCGCGGGAGATGGGGACTGTCAAACACCTGTGATGGGGAGAGAGCTGGGGTCTGTCACATACCTGTGATGTTGAGACAAGTGGGGGCTGCCACATACCTCTGATGGGGAGATAGTTGGGGGCTTTCAGGCACCTGTGATGCGGACACAGCTGGGGTCTGTCACACACCTGTGATGTGGAGAGAGCTGGGGGCTGTCACTTACCTGTGATCAGGAGAGAGCTGGGGGCTGTCACACACCTGTGAAGGGGAAGGGATGGGGAATGTCACTCCCCTGTGATGGGGAGTGAGCTGGGGACTGACACACCTGTGATGGGGAGAGAGCTGGGGGCTGTCACTCGCCTCTAATGGGGAGAGAGCTCGCGGCTATCACACACCTGTGATGGGGAAAGACATGCGGACTGTCAAACACCTGTGATGGGGAGAGCCCTGGGGGCTGTCACATACCTGTGATGCGGAGACAGCTGGTGTGTTTCACATACCTGTGATGTGGAGACAGCTAAGGGCTAACACATACTTGTGATGGGGAGAAAGTTGGGTGCTGTCAGGCATCTGTGATGTGGAGATAGCTGGGAGTTGTCACATACGTGTGATTGGGAGAAAGCTGGGGTCTGTCACTCACCTATGATGTGGAGAGAGCTGGGGGCTATCACACAGCTTTGATGGGGAGAGAGATGGGGACTGTCACATACCTGTGACGCTGAGACAGCAGGGGGCTGTCACATAACTGTGACGGGTAGAGCTGGGGGCCGCCACTCACCTGTGATGGGGAGAGAGCTGGGGGTTGTCACTCACCTGTAATGAGGAGAGAGATGGGGGCTGTCTCTCACCTGTGATGGGGAGAGAGCTGGGGGCTGTCATCCTCCTATGAAGAGGAGAAAGCTGGGCGTTGTCACTCACCTGTGATATGGAGAGAGCTGGGGACGGTCAAACACCTGTGATGGGGAGAGAGCTTGGGTTTGTCACATACCTGTGATATAGAGACAGCTGTGGTCTATCACATACCTATAATGGGGAGACAGCTGGGGGCTGTGACATACCTGTGATGGGGAGAGAGTAGGAGGCTGTCACGCACCTGTGATATAGAGACAGCTGGCGACGGTCACACAACTGTGATGGGGAGAGAGCTGGTGGCTGTCACTCACTTGTGATGGGGAGAGAGATGGGGGCTGTCAATCAACTGTGATGGGGCGAGAGCTGGGGGCTGTCACACACCTGTGAATAGGAGAGAGCTGGGCATTTTCACTCACCTGTGATATGGAGACACCTGGGGACGGTCACACACCTGTGATGGGGAGAGAGCTGGGGGCTGTCACTCACTGTTGATGGGGAGAGAGATGGGTCTGTCACATACATGTGTTGGAGCGAGAGCTGGGGGCCGTCACCCACCTGTGAAAGGGAGAGAGCTGAGGGCTTTCACGCACCTCTGATATGGAGACAGCTGGGGACGGTCACACACCTGTGATGGGGAGAGAGCAGGGGGCAGTCACTCACTTGTGATGGGGAGAGAGATGGGGTCAGTCAATCAACTGTGATGGGGCGAGAGCTTGGGTCTGTCACCCACCTGTGAAGGGGAAAGAGCTGGGGGCTTTCACGCACCTGTGGTATGGAGACAGCTGGGTATGGTCATACACCTGTGATGAAGAGAGAGCTTGGCGTTGTCACATACATGTGATGTGGCGACAGCTGCGGGCTCTCACATACCTGTGATGGAGAGAGACTTGGTGTTTGTCAGGCACCTGTCATGCGGAGACAGCTGGGGGCTGTCACATACCTGTGATGGGGAGAGAGCTGAGGGCTGTAATTCACCAGTGATGGGGAGAGAGCTGGGGCATGTAACACACCTGTGATGGGGAGAGAGCTTGGGGTTGTCACACACCTGTGATGGGGAGAGAGATGGGGATTGTCACTTACTTGTAATGCTGAGACAGCTGGGGGCTGTCACACACCGGTGATGGGGAGAGAGCTGCGGACTGTCAAACACCTCTGATGGGGAGAGAGCTGGGGGCTGTCAGTCACCTGTGATGTGGAGACTGCTGGTGGCTGTCACATACCTGTGATGGGGAGAGAGCTGCGGGCTGTCACACACCTGTGATGGGGAGAGAGTTGGGGATTTTCACATACTTGTAATGCTGAGACAGCTGGGGGCTGTCACACCCCGGTGATGGGTGTAGAGCTGGGGCTGTCACTCACCGGTGATGGGGAGAGAGATGCGGACTGTCACATACCTGTTATGCTGAGACAGCTGGGGGCTGTCACATACCTGTGATGGGGAGAGAGCTGCGGGCTGTCACATACCTGTGATGTGGAGACAGGTGGGGGCTGTCACATACCTGTGATGGGGAGAGAGCTGGGGGCTGTCACTCTCCTGTGATCAGGAGAGAGCTTGGGGCTGTCACCCACCTGTGAAGGGGAGAGAGCTGGGGGCTTTCACGCACCTGTGATATGGAGACAACTGGGGACGGTCACACACCTGTGATGGGGAGAGAGCTTGTCGTTGTCACATACCTGTGATGTGGAGACTGCTGGGGGCTATCATATACCTGTAATTGGGAGAGAGCTGGGGGCCGTCACTCACCTGTGATGGGGAGACAGTTTCTGGGTGTCACACACCTGTGATGGGGAGAGAGATGGGGACTGTCACATACCTGTGATGCTGTTACAGCTGGGGGCTGTCACATACTTGTGATGGGGAGAGAGCTGAGGGCTGTTACTCACCTGAGATGGGAAGAGAGATGAGGTATGTCAATCACTTGTGATGGGGAGCGAGCTGGGGCTGTCACGCACCTGTGATATGGAGATAGCTGGGGTCGGTCACACACCTGTGATGGGTAGACAGTTGGGGTCTGCCAGGCAACTGTGATGCGGTGACACCTGGGGTCTGTCAACTACCTCTGATGGGGAGAGAGCTGGGGGGTGTCACTCACCTGTGATGTGGAGAGAGCTGGGGGCTGTCACTCACCTGTGAAGGGGAGAGAGCTGGGTGTTGTCAGGCACCTGTGATATGGAGATAGATGGGGACGGTCACACACCTGTGATGGAGGGAGAGCTTGGGGCTGTCACACACCTGTGATGGCACGGGAGATGGGGACTGTCTAACACCTGTGATGGGGACAGAGGTGGGGTCTCTCACATACCTGAGAAGGGGAAGGGATAGGGACTGTCACTCCCCTGTGATGGGGAGAGAGCTGGGGACTGACACACCTGTGATGGGGAGAGAGCTGGGGGCTGTCACTCACCTCTAATGGGGAGAGAGCTCGCGGCTATCACACACCTGTGATGGGGAAAGACATGCGGACTGTCAAACACCTGTGATGGGGAGAGAACTGGGGCTGTCACATACATGTGATGCGGAGACAGCTGGTGTCTTTCACATACCTCTGATGTGGAGACAGCTAAGGGCTAACACATACTTGTGATGGGGAGAAAGTTGGGTGCTGTCAGGCATCTGTGATGTGGAGACAGCTGAGAGTTGTCACATACCTGTGATTGGGAGATAGCTGGGGTCTGTCACTCACCTATGATCTGGAGAGAGCTGGGGGCTATCACACAGTTTTGATGGGGAGAGAGATGGGGACTGTCACATAACTGTGACGGGTAGAGCAGGGGGCCGCCACTCACCTGTGATGGGGAGAGAGCTGGGGGCTGTCACTCACCTGTAATGAGGAGAGAGATGGGGGCTGTCTCTCACCTGTGATGGGGAGAGAGCTGGGGGCTGTCATCCACCTGTGAAGGGGAGAGAGCTGGGCGTTGTCACTCACCTGTGATATGGAGAGAGCTGGGGACGGTCAAACACCTATGATGGGGAGAGAGCTTGTGTTTGTCACATACCTGTGATATAGAGACAGCTGTGGTCTATCACATACCTATAATGGGGAGACAGCTGGGGGCTGTGACATACCTGTGATGGGGAGAGAGTAGGAGGCTGTCACGCACCTGTGATATAGACAGCTGGGGACGGTCACATACCTGTGATGTGGAGACAGCTGGTGGCTGTCACTCACTTGTGATGGGGAGAGACTTGGGGTTTGTCAGGCAACTGTGATGTGGAGACAGCTGGGGGCTGTCACATACCTGTGATGGGGAGAGAGCTTGGGGCTGTAACTCACCGGTGATGGGGAGAGAGCTGTGGGATGTCACACACCTGTGATGGGGAGAGAGCTTGGGGTGGTCACACACCTCTGATGGGGAGAGAGATGGGGATTGTCACTTACTTTTAATGCTAAGACAGATGGGGGCTGTCACACTACTGTGATTGGGGGAGAGCTGGGGGCTCACACATACCTATGATGCAGAGACAGCTAGTGGTTGTCACATCCCTGTGATGTGGAGACAATGGGGGTTGTGATATACATGTGATTGGGAGAGAGTTGGGGGCTGTTATGGTCCTGTGATGCGGAGAAAATTGGGGGCTCTCATATACCTGTGTTGGGTAGAGAGCTGGGATCTCTTGCTCACCTGAAATGGGGAGAGAGCTGGGGTCTTTCACACACCTGTGATGGGGAAAGAGATGGGGACTGTCAAACACCTGTGATGGGGAGAGACCTGGGGGCTGTCAGATACCTGTGATGCGGAGACAGCTGGTGTGTTTCACATACCTGTGATGTGGAGACAGCTGGGGGCTGACACATACCTGTGATGGGGAAAAAGTTGGGGGCTGTCAGGCTCCTGTGATGTGGAATCAGCTGGGGGCTGTCACATACCTGTGATGGGGAGAAAGCTGGGGCCTATCACTCACCTGTGATGGGGAGAGAGCTGGGGTCTGTCGCACACCTGTGATGGGGAGAGAGCTGGGGGTTGTCACTCCCCTATGATGGGGAGAGAGCTGGGGGCTGTCAGTCACCTGTGATGTGTAGACTGCTGGTGGCTGTCACATACCTGTGATGGGGAGAGAGCTGCGGGCTGTCACACACCTGTGATGGGGAGAGAGTTGGGGGTTGTCACTCCCCTATAATGGGGAGAGAGCTGGGGCTCACATATACCTGTGATGCATAGACAGCTAGTGGTTGTCACATACCTGTGATGTGGAGACATGGGCGTTGTGACATACCTGTGATGGGGAGAGAGTTGGGGGCTGTTAGGCTCCTTTGATGCGGAGACAGCTAAGGTCTCTCAGACACCTGTGATGGGGAGAGAGCTGGGGGCTGTCACTCACCTGTGATGGGGCGAGAGCTGGTTGCTGTCACACACCTGTGAATGGGAGAGAGCTGGGCATTGCCACTCACCTGTGATATGGAGACACCTGGGGACGGTCACACACCTGTGATGGAGAGAGAGCTGGGGGCTGTCACTCACTTGTGATGGGGAGAGAGATGGGGGCTGTCACATACATGTGTTGGAGCGATAGCTAGGGGCCGTCACCCACCTGTGAAAGGGAGAGAGCTGGGGGCTTTCACGCACCTGTGATATGGAGACGGCTGGGGACGGTCACACACCTGTGATGGGGAGAGAGCTGGGGGCTGTCACTCACTTGTGATGGGGAGAGCGATGGGGCAGTGAATCAACTGTGATGGGGCGAGAGCTGGGGGCTGTCACCCACCTGTGATATGGAGACAGCTGGGGATGGTCACACACCTGTGTTGAGGAGAGAGCTTGGCGTTGTCACATACCTATGATGTGGCGACAACTGGGGGTTCTCACATACCTGTGATGGGGAGAGACTTGGGGTTTGTCAGGCACATGTGGTGCGGAGACAGCTGGGGGCTGTCACATACCTGTTATGGGGAGAGATCGGGGGGCTGTATCTCACCGGTGATAGGGAGAGAGCTGGGGGATGTCACACACCTGTGATGGGGAGAGAGCTTGGGTTTGTCACACACCTGTGATGGGGAGAGAGATGGGGATTGTCACTTACTTGTAATTCTAAGACAGCTGGGGGCTGTCACACTGCTGTGATTGGGAGAGAGCTGGGGGCCGTCACTCACCTGTGATGGGGAGAGAGGTGGGGGCTGTCACACACCTGTGATGGGGAGAGAGATGGGGACTGTCACATACCTGTGAGGCGGAGACAGCTGGGGGTTGTCACACACCTGTGATGGGGAGAGAGTTGGGTCCTGTCAGGCACTTGTGATGCGGAGAGAGCTGGGGGCTGTCACATGCCTGTGATGTGGAGAGAGCTGGGGCCTGTCACATACCTGTGATGGTGAGAGACCTGCGGGCTGTCACACACCTGTGATGGGGAGAGAGTTGGGGATTGTCACATACTTGTAATGCTGAGACAGCTGGGGGCTGTCACACCCCGGTGATGGGTGTAGAGCTGGGGCTGTCACTCACCGGTGATGTGGAGACAGGTGGGGGCTGTCACATACCTGTGATGGGGAGAGAGCTTGTCGTTGTCACATACCTGTGATGTGGAGACTGCTGGGGGCTATCATATACCTGTAATTGGGAGAGAGCTGGGTGCTCACACATACCTATGATGCACAGAAAGCTAGTGGTTGTCACATCTCCCTGATGTGGAGATAATGGGGGTTGTGACATACCTCTGATGGGGAGAGAGTTGGGGGTGTTAGGGTCCTGTGATGCGGAGAAAGATGGAGTCTCTCATATACCTGTGATGCGGAGAGAGCTGGGATCTCTTGTTCACCTGAAATGGGGAGAGAGCTGGGGTCTGTCACACACCTGTGATGGGGAAAGAGATGGGGACTGTCAAACACCTGTGATGGGGAGAGACCTGGGGGCTGTCAGATACCTGTGATGCGGAGACAGCTGGTGTGTTTCACATACCTGTGATGTGGAGACAGCTGGGGGTTGACACATACCTGTGAAGGGGAGAAAGTTGGGGGCTGTCAGGCTCCTGTGATGCGGAATCAGCTGGGCGCTGTCACATACCTGTGATGGGGAAAAAGCTGGGGTCTATCACTCACCTGTGATGGGGAGAGAGCTGGGGTCTGTCGCACACCTGTGATTGGGAGAGAGCTGGGGCTCACCCATACCTGTGATGCGTAGACACCTAGTGGTTGTCACATACCTGTGATGTGGAGACAATGGGCGTTGTGACATACCTGTGATGGGGAGAGAGTTGGGGGCTGTTAGGCTCCTTTGATGCGGAGACAGCTAAGGTCTCTCAGACACCTGTGATGGGGAGAGAGCTGGGGGCTGTCACTCACATGTGATGGGGCGAGAGCTGGTGGCTGTCACACACCTGTGAATGGGAGAGAGCTGGACATTGTCACTCACCTGTGATATGGAGACACCTGGGGACGGTCACACACCTGTGATGGAGAGAGAGCTGGAGGCTGTCACTCACTTGTGATGGGGAGATAGATGGGGGCTGTCACATACATGTGTTGGAGCGATAGCTAGGGGCCGTCACCCACCTGTGAAAGAGAGAGAGCTTGGCGTTGTCACGCACCTGTGATATGGAGATAGATGGGGACGGTCACACACCTGTGATGGAGGGAGAGCTGGGGGCTGTCACACACCTGTGATGGCGCGGGAGATGGGGACTGTCAAACACCTGTGATGGGGAGAGAGCTGGGGTCTGTCACATACCTGTGATGTTGAGACAAGTGGGGGCTGCCACATACCTCTGATGGGGAGATAGTTGGGGGCTTTCAGGCACCTGTGATGCGGACACAGCTGGGGTCTGTCACACACCTGTGATGTGGAGAGAGCTGGGGGCTGTCACTTACCTGTGATCAGGAGAGAGCTGGGGGCTGTCACACACCTGTGAAGGGGAAGGGATGGGGAATGTCACTCCCCTGTGATGGGGAGTGAGCTGGGGACTGACACACCTGTGATGGGGAGAGAGCTGGGGGCTGTCACTCGCCTCTAATGGGGAGAGAGCTCGCGGCTATCACACACCTGTGATGGGGAAAGACATGCGGACTGTCAAACACCTGTGATGGGGAGAGCCCTGGGGGCTGTCACATACCTGTGATGCGGAGACAGCTGGTGTCTTTCACATACCTCTGATGTGGAGACAGCTAAGGGCTAACACATACTTGTGATGGGGAGAAAGTTGGGTGCTGTCAGGCATCTGTGATGTGGAGATAGCTGGGAGTTGTCACATACGTGTGATTGGGAGAAAGCTGGGGTCTGTCACTCACCTATGATGTGGAGAGAGCTGGGGGCTATCACACAGCTTTGATGGGGAGAGAGATGGGGACTGTCACATACCTGTGACGCTGAGACAGCAGGGGGCTGTCACATAACTGTGACGGGTAGAGCTGGGGGCCGCCACTCACCTGTGATGGGGAGAGAGCTGGGGGTTGTCACTCACCTGTAATGAGGAGAGAGATGGGGGCTGTCTCTCACCTGTGATGGGGAGAGAGCTGGGGGCTGTCATCCTCCTATGAAGAGGAGAAAGCTGGGCGTTGTCACTCACCTGTGATATGGAGAGAGCTGGGGACGGTCAAACACCTGTGATGGGGAGAGAGCTTGGGTTTGTCACATACCTGTGATATAGAGACAGCTGTGGTCTATCACATACCTATAATGGGGAGACAGCTGGGGGCTGTGACATACCTGTGATGGGGAGAGAGTAGGAGGCTGTCACGCACCTGTGATATAGAGACAGCTGGCGACGGTCACACAACTGTGATGGGGAGAGAGCTGGTGGCTGTCACTCACTTGTGATGGGGAGAGAGATGGGGGCTGTCAATCAACTGTGATGGGGCGAGAGCTGGGGGCTGTCACACACCTGTGAATAGGAGAGAGCTGGGCATTTTCACTCACCTGTGATATGGAGACACCTGGGGACGGTCACACACCTGTGATGGGGAGAGAGCTGGGGGCTGTCACTCACTGTTGATGGGGAGAGAGATGGGTCTGTCACATACATGTGTTGGAGCGAGAGCTGGGGGCCGTCACCCACCTGTGAAAGGGAGAGAGCTGAGGGCTTTCACGCACCTCTGATATGGAGACAGCTGGGGACGGTCACACACCTGTGATGGGGAGAGAGCAGGGGGCAGTCACTCACTTGTGATGGGGAGAGAGATGGGGTCAGTCAATCAACTGTGATGGGGCGAGAGCTTGGGTCTGTCACCCACCTGTGAAGGGGAAAGAGCTGGGGGCTTTCACGCACCTGTGGTATGGAGACAGCTGGGTATGGTCATACACCTGTGATGAAGAGAGAGCTTGGCGTTGTCACATACATGTGATGTGGCGACAGCTGCGGGCTCTCACATACCTGTGATGGAGAGAGACTTGGTGTTTGTCAGGCACCTGTCATGCGGAGACAGCTGGGGGCTGTCACATACCTGTGATGGGGAGAGAGCTGAGGGCTGTAATTCACCAGTGATGGGGAGAGAGCTGGGGCATGTAACACACCTGTGATGGGGAGAGAGCTTGGGGTTGTCACACACCTGTGATGGGGAGAGAGATGGGGATTGTCACTTACTTGTAATGCTGAGACAGCTGGGGGCTGTCACACACCGGTGATGGGGAGAGAGCTGCGGACTGTCAAACACCTCTGATGGGGAGAGAGCTGGGGGCTGTCAGTCACCTGTGATGTGGAGACTGCTGGTGGCTGTCACATACCTGTGATGGGGAGAGAGCTGCGGGCTGTCACACACCTGTGATGGGGAGAGAGTTGGGGATTTTCACATACTTGTAATGCTGAGACAGCTGGGGGCTGTCACACCCCGGTGATGGGTGTAGAGCTGGGGCTGTCACTCACCGGTGATGGGGAGAGAGATGCGGACTGTCACATACCTGTTATGCTGAGACAGCTGGGGGCTGTCACATACCTGTGATGGGGAGAGAGCTGCGGGCTGTCACATACCTGTGATGTGGAGACAGGTGGGGGCTGTCACATACCTGTGATGGGGAGAGAGCTGGGGGCTGTCACTCTCCTGTGATCAGGAGAGAGCTTGGGGCTGTCACCCACCTGTGAAGGGGAGAGAGCTGGGGGCTTTCACGCACCTGTGATATGGAGACAACTGGGGACGGTCACACACCTGTGATGGGGAGAGAGCTTGTCGTTGTCACATACCTGTGATGTGGAGACTGCTGGGGGCTATCATATACCTGTAATTGGGAGAGAGCTGGGGGCCGTCACTCACCTGTGATGGGGAGACAGTTTCTGGGTGTCACACACCTGTGATGGGGAGAGAGATGGGGACTGTCACATACCTGTGATGCTGTTACAGCTGGGGGCTGTCACATACTTGTGATGGGGAGAGAGCTGAGGGCTGTTACTCACCTGAGATGGGAAGAGAGATGAGGTATGTCAATCACTTGTGATGGGGAGCGAGCTGGGGCTGTCACGCACCTGTGATATGGAGATAGCTGGGGTCGGTCACACACCTGTGATGGGTAGACAGTTGGGGTCTGCCAGGCAACTGTGATGCGGTGACACCTGGGGTCTGTCAACTACCTCTGATGGGGAGAGAGCTGGGGGGTGTCACTCACCTGTGATGTGGAGAGAGCTGGGGGCTGTCACTCACCTGTGAAGGGGAGAGAGCTGGGTGTTGTCACGCACCTGTGATATGGAGATAGATGGGGACGGTCACACACCTGTGATGGAGGGAGAGCTTGGGGCTGTCACACACCTGTGATGGCACGGGAGATGGGGACTGTCTAACACCTGTGATGGGGACAGAGGTGGGGTCTCTCACATACCTGAGAAGGGGAAGGGATAGGGACTGTCACTCCCCTGTGATGGGGAGAGAGCTGGGGACTGACACACCTGTGATGGGGAGAGAGCTGGGGGCTGTCACTCACCTCTAATGGGGAGAGAGCTCGCGGCTATCACACACCTGTGATGGGGAAAGACATGCGGACTGTCAAACACCTGTGATGGGGAGAGAACTGGGGCTGTCACATACATGTGATGCGGAGACAGCTGATGTCTTTCACATACCTCTGATGTGGAGACAGCTAAGGGCTAACACATACTTGTGATGGGGAGAAAGTTGGGTGCTGTCAGGCATCTGTGATGTGGAGACAGCTGAGAGTTGTCACATACCTGTGATTGGGAGATAGCTGGGGTCTGTCACTCACCTATGATCTGGAGAGAGCTGGGGGCTATCACACAGTTTTGATGGGGAGAGAGATGGGGACTGTCACATAACTGTGACGGGTAGAGCAGGGGGCCGCCACTCACCTGTGATGGGGAGAGAGCTGGGGGCTGTCACTCACCTGTAATGAGGAGAGAGATGGGGGCTGTCTCTCACCTGTGATGGGGAGAGAGCTGGGGGCTGTCATCCACCTGTGAAGGGGAGAGAGCTGGGCGTTGTCACTCACCTGTGATATGGAGAGAGCTGGGGACGGTCAAACACCTATGATGGGGAGAGAGCTTGTGTTTGTCACATACCTGTGATATAGAGACAGCTGTGGTCTATCACATACCTATAATGGGGAGACAGCTGGGGGCTGTGACATACCTGTGATGGGGAGAGAGTAGGAGGCTGTCACGCACCTGTGATATAGACAGCTGGGGACGGTCACATACCTGTGATGTGGAGACAGCTGGTGGCTGTCACTCACTTGTGATGGGGAGAGACTTGGGGTTTGTCAGGCAACTGTGATGTGGAGACAGCTGGGGGCTGTCACATACCTGTGATGGGGAGAGAGCTTGGGGCTGTAACTCACCGGTGATGGGGAGAGAGCTGTGGGATGTCACACACCTGTGATGGGGAGAGAGCTTGGGGTGGTCACACACCTCTGATGGGGAGAGAGATGGGGATTGTCACTTACTTTTAATGCTAAGACAGATGGGGGCTGTCACACTACTGTGATTGGGGGAGAGCTGGGGGCTCACACATACCTATGATGCAGAGACAGCTAGTGGTTGTCACATCCCTGTGATGTGGAGACAATGGGGGTTGTGATATACATGTGATTGGGAGAGAGTTGGGGGCTGTTATGGTCCTGTGATGCGGAGAAAATTGGGGGCTCTCATATACCTGTGTTGGGTAGAGAGCTGGGATCTCTTGCTCACCTGAAATGGGGAGAGAGCTGGGGTCTTTCACACACCTGTGATGGGGAAAGAGATGGGGACTGTCAAACAACTGTGATGGGGAGAGACCTGGGGGCTGTCAGATACCTGTGATGCGGAGACAGCTGGTGTGTTTCACATACCTGTGATGTGGAGACAGCTGGGGGCTGACACATACCTGTGATGGGGAAAAAGTTGGGGGCTGTCAGGCTCCTGTGATGTGGAATCAGCTGGGGGCTGTCACATACCTGTGATGGGGAGAAAGCTGGGGCCTATCACTCACCTGTGATGGGGAGAGAGCTGGGGTCTGTCGCACACCTGTGATGGGGAGAGAGCTGGGGGTTGTCACTCCCCTATGATGGGGAGAGAGCTGGGGGCTGTCAGTCACCTGTGATGTGTAGACTGCTGGTGGCTGTCACATACCTGTGATGGGGAGAGAGCTGCGGGCTGTCACACACCTGTGATGGGGAGAGAGTTGGGGGTTGTCACTCCCCTATAATGGGGAGAGAGCTGGGGCTCACATATACCTGTGATGCATAGACAGCTAGTGGTTGTCACATACCTGTGATGTGGAGACATGGGCGTTGTGACATACCTGTGATGGGGAGAGAGTTGGGGGCTGTTAGGCTCCTTTGATGAGGAGACAGCTAAGGTCTCTCAGACACCTGTGATGGGGAGAGAGCTGGGGGCTGTCACTCACCTGTGATGGGGCGAGAGCTGGTTGCTGTCACACACCTGTGAATGGGAGAGAGCTGGGCATTGCCACTCACCTGTGATATGGAGACACCTGGGGACGGTCACACACCTGTGATGGAGAGAGAGCTGGGGTCTGTCACTCACTTGTGATGGGGAGAGAGATGGGGGCTGTCACATACATGTGTTGGAGCGATAGCTAGGGGCCGTCACCCACCTGTGAAAGGGAGAGAGCTGGGGGCTTTCACGCACCTGTGATATGGAGACGGCTGGGGACGGTCACACACCTGTGATGGGGAGAGAGCTGGGGGCTGTCACTCACTTGTGATGGGGAAAGCGATGGGGGCAGTGAATCAACTGTGATGGGGCGAGAGCTGGGGGCTGTCACCCTCCTGTGATATGGAGACAGCTGGGGATGGTCACACACCTGTGTTGAGGAGAGAGCTTGGCGTTGTCACATACCTATGATGTGGCGACAACTGGGGGTTCTCACATACCTGTGATGGGGAGAGACTTGGGGTTTGTCAGGCACATGTGGTGCGGAGACAGCTGGGGGCTGTCACATACCTGTTATGGGGAGAGATCGGGGGGCTGTATCTCACCGGTGATAGGGAGAGAGCTGGGGGATGTCACACACCTGTGATGGGGAGAGAGCTTGGGTTTGTCACACACCTGTGATGGGGAGAGAGATGGGGATTGTCACTTACTTGTAATTCTAAGACAGCTGGGGGCTGTCACACTGCTGTGATTGGGAGAGAGCTGGGGGCCGTCACTCACCTGTGATGGGGAGAGAGGTGGGGGCTGTCACACACCTGTGATGGGGAGAGAGATGGGGACTGTCACATACCTGTGAGGCGGAGACAACTGGGGGTTGTCACACACCTGTGATGGGGAGAGAGTTGGGTCCTGTCAGGCACTTGTGATGCGGAGAGAGCTGGGGGCTGTCACATGCCTGTGATGTGGAGAGAGCTGGGGCCTGTCACATACCTGTGATGGTGAGAGACCTGCGGGCTGTCACACACCTGTGATGGGGAGAGAGATGGGGATTGTCACTTACTTGTAATTCTAAGACAGCTGGGGGCTGTCACACTGCTGTGATTGGGAGAGAGCTGGGGGCCGTCACTCACCGGTGATGTGGAGACAGGTGGGGGCTGTCACATACCTGTGATGGGGAGAGAGCTTGTCGTTGTCACATACCTGTGATGTGGAGACTGCTGGGGGCTATCATATACCTGTAATTGGGAGAGAGCTGGGTGCTCACACATACCTATGATGCACAGAAAGCTAGTGGTTGTCACATCTCCCTGATGTGGAGATAATGGGGGTTGTGACATACCTCTGATGGGGAGAGAGTTGGGGGTGTTAGGGTCCTGTGATGCGGAGAAAGATGGAGTCTCTCATATACCTGTGATGCGGAGAGAGCTGGGATCTCTTGTTCACCTGAAATGGGGAGAGAGCTGGGGTCTGTCACACACCTGTGATGGGGAAAGAGATGGGGACTGTCAAACACCTGTGATGGGGAGAGACCTGGGGGCTGTCAGATACCTGTGATGCGGAGACAGCTGGTGTGTTTCACATACCTGTGATGTGGAGACAGCTGGGGGTTGACACATACCTGTGAAGGGGAGAAAGTTGGGGGCTGTCAGGCTCCTGTGATGCGGAATCAGCTGGGCGCTGTCACATACCTGTGATGGGGAAAAAGCTGGGGTCTATCACTCACCTGTGATGGGGAGAGAGCTGGGGTCTGTCGCACACCTGTGATTGGGAGAGAGCTGGGGCTCACCCATACCTGTGATGCGTAGACACCTAGTGGTTGTCACATACCTGTGATGTGGAGACAATGGGCGTTGTGACATACCTGTGATGGGGAGAGAGTTGGGGGCTGTTAGGCTCCTTTGATGCGGAGACAGCTAAGGTCTCTCAGACACCTGTGATGGGGAGAGAGCTGGGGGCTGTCACTCACATGTGATGGGGCGAGAGCTGGTGGCTGTCACACACCTGTGAATGGGAGAGAGCTGGACATTGTCACTCACCTGTGATATGGAGACACCTGGGGACGGTCACACACCTGTGATGGAGAGAGAGCTGGAGGCTGTCACTCACTTGTGATGGGGAGATAGATGGGGGCTGTCACATACATGTGTTGGAGCGATAGCTAGGGGCCGTCACCCACCTGTGAAAGAGAGAGAGCTTGGCGTTGTCACGCACCTGTGATATGGAGATAGATGGGGACGGTCACACACCTGTGATGGAGGGAGAGCTGGGGGCTGTCACACACCTGTGATGGCGCGGGAGATGGGGACTGTCAAACACCTGTGATGGGGAGAGAGCTGGGGTCTGTCACATACCTGTGATGTTGAGACAAGTGGGGGCTGCCACATACCTCTGATGGGGAGATAGTTGGGGGCTTTCAGGCACCTGTGATGCGGACACAGCTGGGGTCTGTCACACACCTGTGATGTGGAGAGAGCTGGGGGCTGTCACTTACCTGTGATCAGGAGAGAGCTGGGGGCTGTCACACACCTGTGAAGGGGAAGGGATGGGGAATGTCACTCCCCTGTGATGGGGAGTGAGCTGGGGACTGACACACCTGTGATGGGGAGAGAGCTGGGGGCTGTCACTCGCCTCTAATGGGGAGAGAGCTCGCGGCTATCACACACCTGTGATGGGGAAAGACATGCGGACTGTCAAACACCTGTGATGGGGAGAGCCCTGGGGGCTGTCACATACCTGTGATGCGGAGACAGCTGGTGTCTTTCACATACCTCTGATGTGGAGACAGCTAAGGGCTAACACATACTTGTGATGGGGAGAAAGTTGGGTGCTGTCAGGCATCTGTGATGTGGAGATAGCTGGGAGTTGTCACATACGTGTGATTGGGAGAAAGCTGGGGTCTGTCACTCACCTATGATGTGGAGAGAGCTGGGGGCTATCACACAGCTTTGATGGGGAGAGAGATGGGGACTGTCACATACCTGTGACGCTGAGACAGCAGGGGGCTGTCACATAACTGTGACGGGTAGAGCTGGGGGCCGCCACTCACCTGTGATGGGGAGAGAGCTGGGGGTTGTCACTCACCTGTAATGAGGAGAGAGATGGGGGCTGTCTCTCACCTGTGATGGGGAGAGAGCTGGGGGCTGTCATCCTCCTATGAAGAGGAGAAAGCTGGGCGTTGTCACTCACCTGTGATATGGAGAGAGCTGGGGACGGTCAAACACCTGTGATGGGGAGAGAGCTTGGGTTTGTCACATACCTGTGATATAGAGACAGCTGTGGTCTATCACATACCTATAATGGGGAGACAGCTGGGGGCTGTGACATACCTGTGATGGGGAGAGAGTAGGAGGCTGTCACGCACCTGTGATATAGAGACAGCTGGCGACGGTCACACAACTGTGATGGGGAGAGAGCTGGTGGCTGTCACTCACTTGTGATGGGGAGAGAGATGGGGGCTGTCAATCAACTGTGATGGGGCGAGAGCTGGGGGCTGTCACACACCTGTGAATAGGAGAGAGCTGGGCATTTTCACTCACCTGTGATATGGAGACACCTGGGGACGGTCACACACCTGTGATGGGGAGAGAGCTGGGGGCTGTCACTCACTGTTGATGGGGAGAGAGATGGGTCTGTCACATACATGTGTTGGAGCGAGAGCTGGGGGCCGTCACCCACCTGTGAAAGGGAGAGAGCTGAGGGCTTTCACGCACCTCTGATATGGAGACAGCTGGGGACGGTCACACACCTGTGATGGGGAGAGAGCAGGGGGCAGTCACTCACTTGTGATGGGGAGAGAGATGGGGTCAGTCAATCAACTGTGATGGGGCGAGAGCTTGGGTCTGTCACCCACCTGTGAAGGGGAAAGAGCTGGGGGCTTTCACGCACCTGTGGTATGGAGACAGCTGGGTATGGTCATACACCTGTGATGAAGAGAGAGCTTGGCGTTGTCACATACATGTGATGTGGCGACAGCTGCGGGCTCTCACATACCTGTGATGGAGAGAGACTTGGCGTTTGTCAGGCACCTGTCATGCGGAGACAGCTGGGGGCTGTCACATACCTGTGATGGGGAGAGAGCTGAGGGCTGTAATTCACCAGTGATGGGGAGAGAGCTGGGGCATGTAACACACCTGTGATGGGGAGAGAGCTTGGGGTTGTCACACACCTGTGATGGGGAGAGAGATGGGGATTGTCACTTACTTGTAATGCTGAGACAGCTGGGGGCTGTCACACACCGGTGATGGGGAGAGAGCTGCGGACTGTCAAACACCTCTGATGGGGAGAGAGCTGGGGGCTGTCAGTCACCTGTGATGTGGAGACTGCTGGTGGCTGTCACATACCTGTGATGGGGAGAGAGCTGCGGGCTGTCACACACCTGTGATGGGGAGAGAGTTGGGGATTTTCACATACTTGTAATGCTGAGACAGCTGGGGGCTGTCACACCCCGGTGATGGGTGTAGAGCTGGGGCTGTCACTCACCGGTGATGGGGAGAGAGATGCGGACTGTCACATACCTGTTATGCTGAGACAGCTGGGGGCTGTCACATACCTGTGATGGGGAGAGAGCTGCGGGCTGTCACATACCTGTGATGTGGAGACAGGTGGGGGCTGTCACATACCTGTGATGGGGAGAGAGCTGGGGGCTGTCACTCTCCTGTGATCAGGAGAGAGCTTGGGGCTGTCACCCACCTGTGAAGGGGAGAGAGCTGGGGGCTTTCACGCACCTGTGATATGGAGACAACTGGGGACGGTCACACACCTGTGATGGGGAGAGAGCTTGTCGTTGTCACATACCTGTGATGTGGAGACTGCTGGGGGCTATCATATACCTGTAATTGGGAGAGAGCTGGGGGCCGTCACTCACCTGTGATGGGGAGACAGTTTCTGGGTGTCACACACCTGTGATGGGGAGAGAGATGGGGACTGTCACATACCTGTGATGCTGTTACAGCTGGGGGCTGTCACATACTTGTGATGGGGAGAGAGCTGAGGGCTGTTACTCACCTGAGATGGGAAGAGAGATGAGGTATGTCAATCACTTGTGATGGGGAGCGAGCTGGGGCTGTCACGCACCTGTGATATGGAGATAGCTGGGGTCGGTCACACACCTGTGATGGGTAGACAGTTGGGGTCTGCCAGGCAACTGTGATGCGGTGACACCTGGGGTCTGTCAACTACCTCTGATGGGGAGAGAGCTGGGGGGTGTCACTCACCTGTGATGTGGAGAGAGCTGGGGGCTGTCACTCACCTGTGAAGGGGAGAGAGCTGGGTGTTGTCACGCACCTGTGATATGGAGATAGATGGGGACGGTCACACACCTGTGATGGAGGGAGAGCTTGGGGCTGTCACACACCTGTGATGGCACGGGAGATGGGGACTGTCTAACACCTGTGATGGGGACAGAGGTGGGGTCTCTCACATACCTGAGAAGGGGAAGGGATAGGGACTGTCACTCCCCTGTGATGGGGAGAGAGCTGGGGACTGACACACCTGTGATGGGGAGAGAGCTGGGGGCTGTCACTCACCTCTAATGGGGAGAGAGCTCGCGGCTATCACACACCTGTGATGGGGAAAGACATGCGGACTGTCAAACACCTGTGATGGGGAGAGAACTGGGGCTGTCACATACATGTGATGCGGAGACAGCTGGTGTCTTTCACATACCTCTGATGTGGAGACAGCTAAGGGCTAACACATACTTGTGATGGGGAGAAAGTTGGGTGCTGTCAGGCATCTGTGATGTGGAGACAGCTGAGAGTTGTCACATACCTGTGATTGGGAGATAGCTGGGGTCTGTCACTCACCTATGATCTGGAGAGAGCTGGGGGCTATCACACAGTTTTGATGGGGAGAGAGATGGGGACTGTCACATAACTGTGACGGGTAGAGCAGGGGGCCGCCACTCACCTGTGATGGGGAGAGAGCTGGGGGCTGTCACTCACCTGTAATGAGGAGAGAGATGGGGGCTGTCTCTCACCTGTGATGGGGAGAGAGCTGGGGGCTGTCATCCACCTGTGAAGGGGAGAGAGCTGGGCGTTGTCACTCACCTGTGATATGGAGAGAGCTGGGGACGGTCAAACACCTATGATGGGGAGAGAGCTTGTGTTTGTCACATACCTGTGATATAGAGACAGCTGTGGTCTATCACATACCTATAATGGGGAGACAGCTGGGGGCTGTGACATACCTGTGATGGGGAGAGAGTAGGAGGCTGTCACGCACCTGTGATATAGACAGCTGGGGACGGTCACATACCTGTGATGTGGAGACAGCTGGTGGCTGTCACTCACTTGTGATGGGGAGAGACTTGGGGTTTGTCAGGCAACTGTGATGTGGAGACAGCTGGGGGCTGTCACATACCTGTGATGGGGAGAGAGCTTGGGGCTGTAACTCACCGGTGATGGGGAGAGAGCTGTGGGATGTCACACACCTGTGATGGGGAGAGAGCTTGGGGTGGTCACACACCTCTGATGGGGAGAGAGATGGGGATTGTCACTTACTTTTAATGCTAAGACAGATGGGGGCTGTCACACTACTGTGATTGGGGGAGAGCTGGGGGCTCACACATACCTATGATGCAGAGACAGCTAGTGGTTGTCACATCCCTGTGATGTGGAGACAATGGGGGTTGTGATATACATGTGATTGGGAGAGAGTTGGGGGCTGTTATGGTCCTGTGATGCGGAGAAAATTGGGGGCTCTCATATACCTGTGTTGGGTAGAGAGCTGGGATCTCTTGCTCACCTGAAATGGGGAGAGAGCTGGGGTCTTTCACACACCTGTGATGGGGAAAGAGATGGGGACTGTCAAACAACTGTGATGGGGAGAGACCTGGGGGCTGTCAGATACCTGTGATGCGGAGACAGCTGGTGTGTTTCACATACCTGTGATGTGGAGACAGCTGGGGGCTGACACATACCTGTGATGGGGAAAAAGTTGGGGGCTGTCAGGCTCCTGTGATGTGGAATCAGCTGGGGGCTGTCACATACCTGTGATGGGGAGAAAGCTGGGGCCTATCACTCACCTGTGATGGGGAGAGAGCTGGGGTCTGTCGCACACCTGTGATGGGGAGAGAGCTGGGGGTTGTCACTCCCCTATGATGGGGAGAGAGCTGGGGGCTGTCAGTCACCTGTGATGTGTAGACTGCTGGTGGCTGTCACATACCTGTGATGGGGAGAGAGCTGCGGGCTGTCACACACCTGTGATGGGGAGAGAGTTGGGGGTTGTCACTCCCCTATAATGGGGAGAGAGCTGGGGCTCACATATACCTGTGATGCATAGACAGCTAGTGGTTGTCACATACCTGTGATGTGGAGACATGGGCGTTGTGACATACCTGTGATGGGGAGAGAGTTGGGGGCTGTTAGGCTCCTTTGATGAGGAGACAGCTAAGGTCTCTCAGACACCTGTGATGGGGAGAGAGCTGGGGGCTGTCACTCACCTGTGATGGGGCGAGAGCTGGTTGCTGTCACACACCTGTGAATGGGAGAGAGCTGGGCATTGCCACTCACCTGTGATATGGAGACACCTGGGGACGGTCACACACCTGTGATGGAGAGAGAGCTGGGGTCTGTCACTCACTTGTGATGGGGAGAGAGATGGGGGCTGTCACATACATGTGTTGGAGCGATAGCTAGGGGCCGTCACCCACCTGTGAAAGGGAGAGAGCTGGGGGCTTTCACGCACCTGTGATATGGAGACGGCTGGGGACGGTCACACACCTGTGATGGGGAGAGAGCTGGGGGCTGTCACTCACTTGTGATGGGGAAAGCGATGGGGGCAGTGAATCAACTGTGATGGGGCGAGAGCTGGGGGCTGTCACCCTCCTGTGATATGGAGACAGCTGGGGATGGTCACACACCTGTGTTGAGGAGAGAGCTTGGCGTTGTCACATACCTATGATGTGGCGACAACTGGGGGTTCTCACATACCTGTGATGGGGAGAGACTTGGGGTTTGTCAGGCACATGTGGTGCGGAGACAGCTGGGGGCTGTCACATACCTGTTATGGGGAGAGATCGGGGGGCTGTATCTCACCGGTGATAGGGAGAGAGCTGGGGGATGTCACACACCTGTGATGGGGAGAGAGCTTGGGTTTGTCACACACCTGTGATGGGGAGAGAGATGGGGATTGTCACTTACTTGTAATTCTAAGACAGCTGGGGGCTGTCACACTGCTGTGATTGGGAGAGAGCTGGGGGCCGTCACTCACCTGTGATGGGGAGAGAGGTGGGGGCTGTCACACACCTGTGATGGGGAGAGAGATGGGGACTGTCACATACCTGTGAGGCGGAGACAACTGGGGGTTGTCACACACCTGTGATGGGGAGAGAGTTGGGTCCTGTCAGGCACTTGTGATGCGGAGAGAGCTGGGGGCTGTCACATGCCTGTGATGTGGAGAGAGCTGGGGCCTGTCACATACCTGTGATGGTGAGAGACCTGCGGGCTGTCACACACCTGTGATGGGGAGAGAGTTGGGGATTGTCACATACTTGTAATGCTGAGACAGCTGGGGGCTGTCACACCCCGGTGATGGGTGTAGAGCTGGGGCTGTCACTCACCGGTGATGTGGAGACAGGTGGGGGCTGTCACATACCTGTGATGGGGAGAGAGCTTGTCGTTGTCACATACCTGTGATGTGGAGACTGCTGGGGGCTATCATATACCTGTAATTGGGAGAGAGCTGGGTGCTCACACATACCTATGATGCACAGAAAGCTAGTGGTTGTCACATCTCCCTGATGTGGAGATAATGGGGGTTGTGACATACCTCTGATGGGGAGAGAGTTGGGGGTGTTAGGGTCCTGTGATGCGGAGAAAGATGGAGTCTCTCATATACCTGTGATGCGGAGAGAGCTGGGATCTCTTGTTCACCTGAAATGGGGAGAGAGCTGGGGTCTGTCACACACCTGTGATGGGGAAAGAGATGGGGACTGTCAAACACCTGTGATGGGGAGAGACCTGGGGGCTGTCAGATACCTGTGATGCGGAGACAGCTGGTGTGTTTCACATACCTGTGATGTGGAGACAGCTGGGGGTTGACACATACCTGTGAAGGGGAGAAAGTTGGGGGCTGTCAGGCTCCTGTGATGCGGAATCAGCTGGGCGCTGTCACATACCTGTGATGGGGAAAAAGCTGGGGTCTATCACTCACCTGTGATGGGGAGAGAGCTGGGGTCTGTCGCACACCTGTGATTGGGAGAGAGCTGGGGCTCACCCATACCTGTGATGCGTAGACACCTAGTGGTTGTCACATACCTGTGATGTGGAGACAATGGGCGTTGTGACATACCTGTGATGGGGAGAGAGTTGGGGGCTGTTAGGCTCCTTTGATGCGGAGACAGCTAAGGTCTCTCAGACACCTGTGATGGGGAGAGAGCTGGGGGCTGTCACTCACATGTGATGGGGCGAGAGCTGGTGGCTGTCACACACCTGTGAATGGGAGAGAGCTGGACATTGTCACTCACCTGTGATATGGAGACACCTGGGGACGGTCACACACCTGTGATGGAGAGAGAGCTGGAGGCTGTCACTCACTTGTGATGGGGAGATAGATGGGGGCTGTCACATACATGTGTTGGAGCGATAGCTAGGGGCCGTCACCCACCTGTGAAAGAGAGAGAGCTTGGCGTTGTCACGCACCTGTGATATGGAGATAGATGGGGACGGTCACACACCTGTGATGGAGGGAGAGCTGGGGGCTGTCACACACCTGTGATGGCGCGGGAGATGGGGACTGTCAAACACCTGTGATGGGGAGAGAGCTGGGGTCTGTCACATACCTGTGATGTTGAGACAAGTGGGGGCTGCCACATACCTCTGATGGGGAGATAGTTGGGGGCTTTCAGGCACCTGTGATGCGGACACAGCTGGGGTCTGTCACACACCTGTGATGTGGAGAGAGCTGGGGGCTGTCACTTACCTGTGATCAGGAGAGAGCTGGGGGCTGTCACACACCTGTGAAGGGGAAGGGATGGGGAATGTCACTCCCCTGTGATGGGGAGTGAGCTGGGGACTGACACACCTGTGATGGGGAGAGAGCTGGGGGCTGTCACTCGCCTCTAATGGGGAGAGAGCTCGCGGCTATCACACACCTGTGATGGGGAAAGACATGCGGACTGTCAAACACCTGTGATGGGGAGAGCCCTGGGGGCTGTCACATACCTGTGATGCGGAGACAGCTGGTGTCTTTCACATACCTCTGATGTGGAGACAGCTAAGGGCTAACACATACTTGTGATGGGGAGAAAGTTGGGTGCTGTCAGGCATCTGTGATGTGGAGATAGCTGGGAGTTGTCACATACGTGTGATTGGGAGAAAGCTGGGGTCTGTCACTCACCTATGATGTGGAGAGAGCTGGGGGCTATCACACAGCTTTGATGGGGAGAGAGATGGGGACTGTCACATACCTGTGACGCTGAGACAGCAGGGGGCTGTCACATAACTGTGACGGGTAGAGCTGGGGGCCGCCACTCACCTGTGATGGGGAGAGAGCTGGGGGTTGTCACTCACCTGTAATGAGGAGAGAGATGGGGGCTGTCTCTCACCTGTGATGGGGAGAGAGCTGGGGGCTGTCATCCTCCTATGAAGAGGAGAAAGCTGGGCGTTGTCACTCACCTGTGATATGGAGAGAGCTGGGGACGGTCAAACACCTGTGATGGGGAGAGAGCTTGGGTTTGTCACATACCTGTGATATAGAGACAGCTGTGGTCTATCACATACCTATAATGGGGAGACAGCTGGGGGCTGTGACATACCTGTGATGGGGAGAGAGTAGGAGGCTGTCACGCACCTGTGATATAGAGACAGCTGGCGACGGTCACACAACTGTGATGGGGAGAGAGCTGGTGGCTGTCACTCACTTGTGATGGGGAGAGAGATGGGGGCTGTCAATCAACTGTGATGGGGCGAGAGCTGGGGGCTGTCACACACCTGTGAATAGGAGAGAGCTGGGCATTTTCACTCACCTGTGATATGGAGACACCTGGGGACGGTCACACACCTGTGATGGGGAGAGAGCTGGGGGCTGTCACTCACTGTTGATGGGGAGAGAGATGGGTCTGTCACATACATGTGTTGGAGCGAGAGCTGGGGGCCGTCACCCACCTGTGAAAGGGAGAGAGCTGAGGGCTTTCACGCACCTCTGATATGGAGACAGCTGGGGACGGTCACACACCTGTGATGGGGAGAGAGCAGGGGGCAGTCACTCACTTGTGATGGGGAGAGAGATGGGGTCAGTCAATCAACTGTGATGGGGCGAGAGCTTGGGTCTGTCACCCACCTGTGAAGGGGAAAGAGCTGGGGGCTTTCACGCACCTGTGGTATGGAGACAGCTGGGTATGGTCATACACCTGTGATGAAGAGAGAGCTTGGCGTTGTCACATACATGTGATGTGGCGACAGCTGCGGGCTCTCACATACCTGTGATGGAGAGAGACTTGGTGTTTGTCAGGCACCTGTCATGCGGAGACAGCTGGGGGCTGTCACATACCTGTGATGGGGAGAGAGCTGAGGGCTGTAATTCACCAGTGATGGGGAGAGAGCTGGGGCATGTAACACACCTGTGATGGGGAGAGAGCTTGGGGTTGTCACACACCTGTGATGGGGAGAGAGATGGGGATTGTCACTTACTTGTAATGCTGAGACAGCTGGGGGCTGTCACACACCGGTGATGGGGAGAGAGCTGCGGACTGTCAAACACCTCTGATGGGGAGAGAGCTGGGGGCTGTCAGTCACCTGTGATGTGGAGACTGCTGGTGGCTGTCACATACCTGTGATGGGGAGAGAGCTGCGGGCTGTCACACACCTGTGATGGGGAGAGAGTTGGGGATTTTCACATACTTGTAATGCTGAGACAGCTGGGGGCTGTCACACCCCGGTGATGGGTGTAGAGCTGGGGCTGTCACTCACCGGTGATGGGGAGAGAGATGCGGACTGTCACATACCTGTTATGCTGAGACAGCTGGGGGCTGTCACATACCTGTGATGGGGAGAGAGCTGCGGGCTGTCACATACCTGTGATGTGGAGACAGGTGGGGGCTGTCACATACCTGTGATGGGGAGAGAGCTGGGGGCTGTCACTCTCCTGTGATCAGGAGAGAGCTTGGGGCTGTCACCCACCTGTGAAGGGGAGAGAGCTGGGGGCTTTCACGCACCTGTGATATGGAGACAACTGGGGACGGTCACACACCTGTGATGGGGAGAGAGCTTGTCGTTGTCACATACCTGTGATGTGGAGACTGCTGGGGGCTATCATATACCTGTAATTGGGAGAGAGCTGGGGGCCGTCACTCACCTGTGATGGGGAGACAGTTTCTGGGTGTCACACACCTGTGATGGGGAGAGAGATGGGGACTGTCACATACCTGTGATGCTGTTACAGCTGGGGGCTGTCACATACTTGTGATGGGGAGAGAGCTGAGGGCTGTTACTCACCTGAGATGGGAAGAGAGATGAGGTATGTCAATCTCTTGTGATGGGGAGCGAGCTGGGGCTGTCACGCACCTGTGATATGGAGATAGCTGGGGTCGGTCACACACCTGTGATGGGTAGACAGTTGGGGTCTGCCAGGCAACTGTGATGCGGTGACACCTGGGGTCTGTCAACTACCTCTGATGGGGAGAGAGCTGGGGGGTGTCACTCACCTGTGATGTGGAGAGAGCTGGGGGCTGTCACTCACCTGTGAAGGGGAGAGAGCTGGGTGTTGTCACGCACCTGTGATATGGAGATAGATGGGGACGGTCACACACCTGTGATGGAGGGAGAGCTTGGGGCTGTCACACACCTGTGATGGCACGGGAGATGGGGACTGTCTAACACCTGTGATGGGGACAGAGGTGGGGTCTCTCACATACCTGAGAAGGGGAAGGGATAGGGACTGTCACTCCCCTGTGATGGGGAGAGAGCTGGGGACTGACACACCTGTGATGGGGAGAGAGCTGGGGGCTGTCACTCACCTCTAATGGGGAGAGAGCTCGCGGCTATCACACACCTGTGATGGGGAAAGACACGCGGACTGTCAAACACCTGTGATGGGGAGAGAACTGGGGCTGTCACATACATGTGATGCGGAGACAGCTGGTGTCTTTCACATACCTCTGATGTGGAGACAGCTAAGGGCTAACACATACTTGTGATGGGGAGAAAGTTGGGTGCTGTCAGGCATCTGTGATGTGGAGACAGCTGAGAGTTGTCACATACCTGTGATTGGGAGATAGCTGGGGTCTGTCACTCACCTATGATCTGGAGAGAGCTGGGGGCTATCACACAGTTTTGATGGGGAGAGAGATGGGGACTGTCACATAACTGTGACGGGTAGAGCAGGGGGCCGCCACTCACCTGTGATGGGGAGAGAGCTGGGGGCTGTCACTCACCTGTAATGAGGAGAGAGATGGGGGCTGTCTCTCACCTGTGATGGGGAGAGAGCTGGGGGCTGTCATCCACCTGTGAAGGGGAGAGAGCTGGGCGTTGTCACTCACCTGTGATATGGAGAGAGCTGGGGACGGTCAAACACCTATGATGGGGAGAGAGCTTGTGTTTGTCACATACCTGTGATATAGAGACAGCTGTGGTCTATCACATACCTATAATGGGGAGACAGCTGGGGGCTGTGACATACCTGTGATGGGGAGAGAGTAGGAGGCTGTCACGCACCTGTGATATAGACAGCTGGGGACGGTCACATACCTGTGATGTGGAGACAGCTGGTGGCTGTCACTCACTTGTGATGGGGAGAGACTTGGGGTTTGTCAGGCAACTGTGATGTGGAGACAGCTGGGGGCTGTCACATACCTGTGATGGGGAGAGAGCTTGGGGCTGTAACTCACCGGTGATGGGGAGAGAGCTGTGGGATGTCACACACCTGTGATGGGGAGAGAGCTTGGGGTGGTCACACACCTCTGATGGGGAGAGAGATGGGGATTGTCACTTACTTTTAATGCTAAGACAGATGGGGGCTGTCACACTACTGTGATTGGGGGAGAGCTGGGGGCTCACACATACCTATGATGCAGAGACAGCTAGTGGTTGTCACATCCCTGTGATGTGGAGACAATGGGGGTTGTGATATACATGTGATTGGGAGAGAGTTGGGGGCTGTTATGGTCCTGTGATGCGGAGAAAATTGGGGGCTCTCATATACCTGTGTTGGGTAGAGAGCTGGGATCTCTTGCTCACCTGAAATGGGGAGAGAGCTGGGGTCTTTCACACACCTGTGATGGGGAAAGAGATGGGGACTGTCAAACAACTGTGATGGGGAGAGACCTGGGGGCTGTCAGATACCTGTGATGCGGAGACAGCTGGTGTGTTTCACATACCTGTGATGTGGAGACAGCTGGGGGCTGACACATACCTGTGATGGGGAAAAAGTTGGGGGCTGTCAGGCTCCTGTGATGTGGAATCAGCTGGGGACTGTCACATACCTGTGATGGGGAGAAAGCTGGGGCCTATCACTCACCTGTGATGGGGAGAGAGCTGGGGTCTGTCGCACACCTGTGATGGGGAGAGAGCTGGGGGTTGTCACTCCCCTATGATGGGGAGAGAGCTGGGGGCTGTCAGTCACCTGTGATGTGTAGACTGCTGGTGGCTGTCACATACCTGTGATGGGGAGAGAGCTGCGGGCTGTCACACACCTGTGATGGGGAGAGAGTTGGGGGTTGTCACTCCCCTATAATGGGGAGAGAGCTGGGGCTCACATATACCTGTGATGCATAGACAGCTAGTGGTTGTCACATACCTGTGATGTGGAGACATGGGCGTTGTGACATACCTGTGATGGGGAGAGAGTTGGGGGCTGTTAGGCTCCTTTGATGAGGAGACAGCTAAGGTCTCTCAGACACCTGTGATGGGGAGAGAGCTGGGGGCTGTCACTCACCTGTGATGGGGCGAGAGCTGGTTGCTGTCACACACCTGTGAATGGGAGAGAGCTGGGCATTGCCACTCACCTGTGATATGGAGACACCTGGGGACGGTCACACACCTGTGATGGAGAGAGAGCTGGGGTCTGTCACTCACTTGTGATGGGGAGAGAGATGGGGGCTGTCACATACATGTGTTGGAGCGATAGCTAGGGGCCGTCACCCACCTGTGAAAGGGAGAGAGCTGGGGGCTTTCACGCACCTGTGATATGGAGACGGCTGGGGACGGTCACACACCTGTGATGGGGAGAGAGCTGGGGGCTGTCACTCACTTGTGATGGGGAAAGCGATGGGGGCAGTGAATCAACTGTGATGGGGCGAGAGCTGGGGGCTGTCACCCTCCTGTGATATGGAGACAGCTGGGGATGGTCACACACCTGTGTTGAGGAGAGAGCTTGGCGTTGTCACATACCTATGATGTGGCGACAACTGGGGGTTCTCACATACCTGTGATGGGGAGAGACTTGGGGTTTGTCAGGCACATGTGGTGCGGAGACAGCTGGGGGCTGTCACATACCTGTTATGGGGAGAGATCGGGGGGCTGTATCTCACCGGTGATAGGGAGAGAGCTGGGGGATGTCACACACCTGTGATGGGGAGAGAGCTTGGGTTTGTCACACACCTGTGATGGGGAGAGAGATGGGGATTGTCACTTACTTGTAATTCTAAGACAGCTGGGGGCTGTCACACTGCTGTGATTGGGAGAGAGCTGGGGGCCGTCACTCACCTGTGATGGGGAGAGAGGTGGGGGCTGTCACACACCTGTGATGGGGAGAGAGATGGGGACTGTCACATACCTGTGAGGCGGAGACAGCTGGGGGTTGTCACACACCTGTGATGGGGAGAGAGTTGGGTCCTGTCAGGCACTTGTGATGCGGAGAGAGCTGGGGGCTGTCACATGCCTGTGATGTGGAGAGAGCTGGGGCCTGTCACATACCTGTGATGGTGAGAGACCTGCGGGCTGTCACACACCTGTGATGGGGAGAGAGTTGGGGATTGTCACATACTTGTAATGCTGAGACAGCTGGGGGCTGTCACACCCCGGTGATGGGTGTAGAGCTGGGGCTGTCACTCACCGGTGATGTGGAGACAGGTGGGGGCTGTCACATACCTGTGATGGGGAGAGAGCTTGTCGTTGTCACATACCTGTGATGTGGAGACTGCTGGGGGCTATCATATACCTGTAATTGGGAGAGAGCTGGGTGCTCACACATACCTATGATGCACAGAAAGCTAGTGGTTGTCACATCTCCCTGATGTGGAGATAATGGGGGTTGTGACATACCTCTGATGGGGAGAGAGTTGGGGGTGTTAGGGTCCTGTGATGCGGAGAAAGATGGAGTCTCTCATATACCTGTGATGCGGAGAGAGCTGGGATCTCTTGTTCACCTGAAATGGGGAGAGAGCTGGGGTCTGTCACACACCTGTGATGGGGAAAGAGATGGGGACTGTCAAACACCTGTGATGGGGAGAGACCTGGGGGCTGTCAGATACCTGTGATGCGGAGACAGCTGGTGTGTTTCACATACCTGTGATGTGGAGACAGCTGGGGGTTGACACATACCTGTGAAGGGGAGAAAGTTGGGGGCTGTCAGGCTCCTGTGATGCGGAATCAGCTGGGCGCTGTCACATACCTGTGATGGGGAAAAAGCTGGGGTCTATCACTCACCTGTGATGGGGAGAGAGCTGGGGTCTGTCGCACACCTGTGATTGGGAGAGAGCTGGGGCTCACCCATACCTGTGATGCGTAGACACCTAGTGGTTGTCACATACCTGTGATGTGGAGACAATGGGCGTTGTGACATACCTGTGATGGGGAGAGAGTTGGGGGCTGTTAGGCTCCTTTGATGCGGAGACAGCTAAGGTCTCTCAGACACCTGTGATGGGGAGAGAGCTGGGGGCTGTCACTCACATGTGATGGGGCGAGAGCTGGTGGCTGTCACACACCTGTGAATGGGAGAGAGCTGGACATTGTCACTCACCTGTGATATGGAGACACCTGGGGACGGTCACACACCTGTGATGGAGAGAGAGCTGGAGGCTGTCACTCACTTGTGATGGGGAGATAGATGGGGGCTGTCACATACATGTGTTGGAGCGATAGCTAGGGGCCGTCACCCACCTGTGAAAGAGAGAGAGCTTGGCGTTGTCACGCACCTGTGATATGGAGATAGATGGGGACGGTCACACACCTGTGATGGAGGGAGAGCTGGGGGCTGTCACACACCTGTGATGGCGCGGGAGATGGGGACTGTCAAACACCTGTGATGGGGAGAGAGCTGGGGTCTGTCACATACCTGTGATGTTGAGACAAGTGGGGGCTGCCACATACCTCTGATGGGGAGATAGTTGGGGGCTTTCAGGCACCTGTGATGCGGACACAGCTGGGGTCTGTCACACACCTGTGATGTGGAGAGAGCTGGGGGCTGTCACTTACCTGTGATCAGGAGAGAGCTGGGGGCTGTCACACACCTGTGAAGGGGAAGGGATGGGGAATGTCACTCCCCTGTGATGGGGAGTGAGCTGGGGACTGACACACCTGTGATGGGGAGAGAGCTGGGGGCTGTCACTCGCCTCTAATGGGGAGAGAGCTCGCGGCTATCACACACCTGTGATGGGGAAAGACATGCGGACTGTCAAACACCTGTGATGGGGAGAGCCCTGGGGGCTGTCACATACCTGTGATGCGGAGACAGCTGGTGTCTTTCACATACCTCTGATGTGGAGACAGCTAAGGGCTAACACATACTTGTGATGGGGAGAAAGTTGGGTGCTGTCAGGCATCTGTGATGTGGAGATAGCTGGGAGTTGTCACATACGTGTGATTGGGAGAAAGCTGGGGTCTGTCACTCACCTATGATGTGGAGAGAGCTGGGGGCTATCACACAGCTTTGATGGGGAGAGAGATGGGGACTGTCACATACCTGTGACGCTGAGACAGCAGGGGGCTGTCACATAACTGTGACGGGTAGAGCTGGGGGCCGCCACTCACCTGTGATGGGGAGAGAGCTGGGGGTTGTCACTCACCTGTAATGAGGAGAGAGATGGGGGCTGTCTCTCACCTGTGATGGGGAGAGAGCTGGGGGCTGTCATCCTCCTATGAAGAGGAGAAAGCTGGGCGTTGTCACTCACCTGTGATATGGAGAGAGCTGGGGACGGTCAAACACCTGTGATGGGGAGAGAGCTTGGGTTTGTCACATACCTGTGATATAGAGACAGCTGTGGTCTATCACATACCTATAATGGGGAGACAGCTGGGGGCTGTGACATACCTGTGATGGGGAGAGAGTAGGAGGCTGTCACGCACCTGTGATATAGAGACAGCTGGCGACGGTCACACAACTGTGATGGGGAGAGAGCTGGTGGCTGTCACTCACTTGTGATGGGGAGAGAGATGGGGGCTGTCAATCAACTGTGATGGGGCGAGAGCTGGGGGCTGTCACACACCTGTGAATAGGAGAGAGCTGGGCATTTTCACTCACCTGTGATATGGAGACACCTGGGGACGGTCACACACCTGTGATGGGGAGAGAGCTGGGGGCTGTCACTCACTGTTGATGGGGAGAGAGATGGGTCTGTCACATACATGTGTTGGAGCGAGAGCTGGGGGCCGTCACCCACCTGTGAAAGGGAGAGAGCTGAGGGCTTTCACGCACCTCTGATATGGAGACAGCTGGGGACGGTCACACACCTGTGATGGGGAGAGAGCAGGGGGCAGTCACTCACTTGTGATGGGGAGAGAGATGGGGTCAGTCAATCAACTGTGATGGGGCGAGAGCTTGGGTCTGTCACCCACCTGTGAAGGGGAAAGAGCTGGGGGCTTTCACGCACCTGTGGTATGGAGACAGCTGGGTATGGTCATACACCTGTGATGAAGAGAGAGCTTGGCGTTGTCACATACATGTGATGTGGCGACAGCTGCGGGCTCTCACATACCTGTGATGGAGAGAGACTTGGTGTTTGTCAGGCACCTGTCATGCGGAGACAGCTGGGGGCTGTCACATACCTGTGATGGGGAGAGAGCTGAGGGCTGTAATTCACCAGTGATGGGGAGAGAGCTGGGGCATGTAACACACCTGTGATGGGGAGAGAGCTTGGGGTTGTCACACACCTGTGATGGGGAGAGAGATGGGGATTGTCACTTACTTGTAATGCTGAGACAGCTGGGGGCTGTCACACACCGGTGATGGGGAGAGAGCTGCGGACTGTCAAACACCTCTGATGGGGAGAGAGCTGGGGGCTGTCAGTCACCTGTGATGTGGAGACTGCTGGTGGCTGTCACATACCTGTGATGGGGAGAGAGCTGCGGGCTGTCACACACCTGTGATGGGGAGAGAGTTGGGGATTTTCACATACTTGTAATGCTGAGACAGCTGGGGGCTGTCACACCCCGGTGATGGGTGTAGAGCTGGGGCTGTCACTCACCGGTGATGGGGAGAGAGATGCGGACTGTCACATACCTGTTATGCTGAGACAGCTGGGGGCTGTCACATACCTGTGATGGGGAGAGAGCTGCGGGCTGTCACATACCTGTGATGTGGAGACAGGTGGGGGCTGTCACATACCTGTGATGGGGAGAGAGCTGGGGGCTGTCACTCTCCTGTGATCAGGAGAGAGCTTGGGGCTGTCACCCACCTGTGAAGGGGAGAGAGCTGGGGGCTTTCACGCACCTGTGATATGGAGACAACTGGGGACGGTCACACACCTGTGATGGGGAGAGAGCTTGTCGTTGTCACATACCTGTGATGTGGAGACTGCTGGGGGCTATCATATACCTGTAATTGGGAGAGAGCTGGGGGCCGTCACTCACCTGTGATGGGGAGACAGTTTCTGGGTGTCACACACCTGTGATGGGGAGAGAGATGGGGACTGTCACATACCTGTGATGCTGTTACAGCTGGGGGCTGTCACATACTTGTGATGGGGAGAGAGCTGAGGGCTGTTACTCACCTGAGATGGGAAGAGAGATGAGGTATGTCAATCACTTGTGATGGGGAGCGAGCTGGGGCTGTCACGCACCTGTGATATGGAGATAGCTGGGGTCGGTCACACACCTGTGATGGGTAGACAGTTGGGGTCTGCCAGGCAACTGTGATGCGGTGACACCTGGGGTCTGTCAACTACCTCTGATGGGGAGAGAGCTGGGGGGTGTCACTCACCTGTGATGTGGAGAGAGCTGGGGGCTGTCACTCACCTGTGAAGGGGAGAGAGCTGGGTGTTGTCACGCACCTGTGATATGGAGATAGATGGGGACGGTCACACACCTGTGATGGAGGGAGAGCTTGGGGCTGTCACACACCTGTGATGGCACGGGAGATGGGGACTGTCTAACACCTGTGATGGGGACAGAGGTGGGGTCTCTCACATACCTGAGAAGGGGAAGGGATAGGGACTGTCACTCCCCTGTGATGGGGAGAGAGCTGGGGACTGACACACCTGTGATGGGGAGAGAGCTGGGGGCTGTCACTCACCTCTAATGGGGAGAGAGCTCGCGGCTATCACACACCTGTGATGGGGAAAGACATGCGGACTGTCAAACACCTGTGATGGGGAGAGAACTGGGGCTGTCACATACATGTGATGCGGAGACAGCTGGTGTCTTTCACATACCTCTGATGTGGAGACAGCTAAGGGCTAACACATACTTGTGATGGGGAGAAAGTTGGGTGCTGTCAGGCATCTGTGATGTGGAGACAGCTGAGAGTTGTCACATACCTGTGATTGGGAGATAGCTGGGGTCTGTCACTCACCTATGATCTGGAGAGAGCTGGGGGCTATCACACAGTTTTGATGGGGAGAGAGATGGGGACTGTCACATAACTGTGACGGGTAGAGCAGGGGGCCGCCACTCACCTGTGATGGGGAGAGAGCTGGGGGCTGTCACTCACCTGTAATGAGGAGAGAGATGGGGGCTGTCTCTCACCTGTGATGGGGAGAGAGCTGGGGGCTGTCATCCACCTGTGAAGGGGAGAGAGCTGGGCGTTGTCACTCACCTGTGATATGGAGAGAGCTGGGGACGGTCAAACACCTATGATGGGGAGAGAGCTTGTGTTTGTCACATACCTGTGATATAGAGACAGCTGTGGTCTATCACATACCTATAATGGGGAGACAGCTGGGGGCTGTGACATACCTGTGATGGGGAGAGAGTAGGAGGCTGTCACGCACCTGTGATATAGACAGCTGGGGACGGTCACATACCTGTGATGTGGAGACAGCTGGTGGCTGTCACTCACTTGTGATGGGGAGAGACTTGGGGTTTGTCAGGCAACTGTGATGTGGAGACAGCTGGGGGCTGTCACATACCTGTGATGGGGAGAGAGCTTGGGGCTGTAACTCACCGGTGATGGGGAGAGAGCTGTGGGATGTCACACACCTGTGATGGGGAGAGAGCTTGGGGTGGTCACACACCTCTGATGGGGAGAGAGATGGGGATTGTCACTTACTTTTAATGCTAAGACAGATGGGGGCTGTCACACTACTGTGATTGGGGGAGAGCTGGGGGCTCACACATACCTATGATGCAGAGACAGCTAGTGGTTGTCACATCCCTGTGATGTGGAGACAATGGGGGTTGTGATATACATGTGATTGGGAGAGAGTTGGGGGCTGTTATGGTCCTGTGATGCGGAGAAAATTGGGGGCTCTCATATACCTGTGTTGGGTAGAGAGCTGGGATCTCTTGCTCACCTGAAATGGGGAGAGAGCTGGGGTCTTTCACACACCTGTGATGGGGAAAGAGATGGGGACTGTCAAACAACTGTGATGGGGAGAGACCTGGGGGCTGTCAGATACCTGTGATGCGGAGACAGCTGGTGTGTTTCACATACCTGTGATGTGGAGACAGCTGGGGGCTGACACATACCTGTGATGGGGAAAAAGTTGGGGGCTGTCAGGCTCCTGTGATGTGGAATCAGCTGGGGACTGTCACATACCTGTGATGGGGAGAAAGCTGGGGCCTATCACTCACCTGTGATGGGGAGAGAGCTGGGGTCTGTCGCACACCTGTGATGGGGAGAGAGCTGGGGGTTGTCACTCCCCTATGATGGGGAGAGAGCTGGGGGCTGTCAGTCACCTGTGATGTGTAGACTGCTGGTGGCTGTCACATACCTGTGATGGGGAGAGAGCTGCGGGCTGTCACACACCTGTGATGGGGAGAGAGTTGGGGGTTGTCACTCCCCTATAATGGGGAGAGAGCTGGGGCTCACATATACCTGTGATGCATAGACAGCTAGTGGTTGTCACATACCTGTGATGTGGAGACATGGGCGTTGTGACATACCTGTGATGGGGAGAGAGTTGGGGGCTGTTAGGCTCCTTTGATGAGGAGACAGCTAAGGTCTCTCAGACACCTGTGATGGGGAGAGAGCTGGGGGCTGTCACTCACCTGTGATGGGGCGAGAGCTGGTTGCTGTCACACACCTGTGAATGGGAGAGAGCTGGGCATTGCCACTCACCTGTGATATGGAGACACCTGGGGACGGTCACACACCTGTGATGGAGAGAGAGCTGGGGTCTGTCACTCACTTGTGATGGGGAGAGAGATGGGGGCTGTCACATACATGTGTTGGAGCGATAGCTAGGGGCCGTCACCCACCTGTGAAAGGGAGAGAGCTGGGGGCTTTCACGCACCTGTGATATGGAGACGGCTGGGGACGGTCACACACCTGTGATGGGGAGAGAGCTGGGGGCTGTCACTCACTTGTGATGGGGAAAGCGATGGGGGCAGTGAATCAACTGTGATGGGGCGAGAGCTGGGGGCTGTCACCCTCCTGTGATATGGAGACAGCTGGGGATGGTCACACACCTGTGTTGAGGAGAGAGCTTGGCGTTGTCACATACCTATGATGTGGCGACAACTGGGGGTTCTCACATACCTGTGATGGGGAGAGACTTGGGGTTTGTCAGGCACATGTGGTGCGGAGACAGCTGGGGGCTGTCACATACCTGTTATGGGGAGAGATCGGGGGGCTGTATCTCACCGGTGATAGGGAGAGAGCTGGGGGATGTCACACACCTGTGATGGGGAGAGAGCTTGGGTTTGTCACACACCTGTGATGGGGAGAGAGATGGGGATTGTCACTTACTTGTAATTCTAAGACAGCTGGGGGCTGTCACACTGCTGTGATTGGGAGAGAGCTGGGGGCCGTCACTCACCTGTGATGGGGAGAGAGGTGGGGGCTGTCACACACCTGTGATGGGGAGAGAGATGGGGACTGTCACATACCTGTGAGGCGGAGACAGCTGGGGGTTGTCACACACCTGTGATGGGGAGAGAGTTGGGTCCTGTCAGGCACTTGTGATGCGGAGAGAGCTGGGGGCTGTCACATGCCTGTGATGTGGAGAGAGCTGGGGCCTGTCACATACCTGTGATGGTGAGAGACCTGCGGGCTGTCACACACCTGTGATGGGGAGAGAGTTGGGGATTGTCACATACTTGTAATGCTGAGACAGCTGGGGGCTGTCACACCCCGGTGATGGGTGTAGAGCTGGGGCTGTCACTCACCGGTGATGTGGAGACAGGTGGGGGCTGTCACATACCTGTGATGGGGAGAGAGCTTGTCGTTGTCACATACCTGTGATGTGGAGACTGCTGGGGGCTATCATATACCTGTAATTGGGAGAGAGCTGGGTGCTCACACATACCTATGATGCACAGAAAGCTAGTGGTTGTCACATCTCCCTGATGTGGAGATAATGGGGGTTGTGACATACCTCTGATGGGGAGAGAGTTGGGGGTGTTAGGGTCCTGTGATGCGGAGAAAGATGGAGTCTCTCATATACCTGTGATGCGGAGAGAGCTGGGATCTCTTGTTCACCTGAAATGGGGAGAGAGCTGGGGTCTGTCACACACCTGTGATGGGGAAAGAGATGGGGACTGTCAAACACCTGTGATGGGGAGAGACCTGGGGGCTGTCAGATACCTGTGATGCGGAGACAGCTGGTGTGTTTCACATACCTGTGATGTGGAGACAGCTGGGGGTTGACACATACCTGTGAAGGGGAGAAAGTTGGGGGCTGTCAGGCTCCTGTGATGCGGAATCAGCTGGGCGCTGTCACATACCTGTGATGGGGAAAAAGCTGGGGTCTATCACTCACCTGTGATGGGGAGAGAGCTGGGGTCTGTCGCACACCTGTGATTGGGAGAGAGCTGGGGCTCACCCATACCTGTGATGCGTAGACACCTAGTGGTTGTCACATACCTGTGATGTGGAGACAATGGGCGTTGTGACATACCTGTGATGGGGAGAGAGTTGGGGGCTGTTAGGCTCCTTTGATGCGGAGACAGCTAAGGTCTCTCAGACACCTGTGATGGGGAGAGAGCTGGGGGCTGTCACTCACATGTGATGGGGCGAGAGCTGGTGGCTGTCACACACCTGTGAATGGGAGAGAGCTGGACATTGTCACTCACCTGTGATATGGAGACACCTGGGGACGGTCACACACCTGTGATGGAGAGAGAGCTGGAGGCTGTCACTCACTTGTGATGGGGAGATAGATGGGGGCTGTCACATACATGTGTTGGAGCGATAGCTAGGGGCCGTCACCCACCTGTGAAAGAGAGAGAGCTTGGCGTTGTCACGCACCTGTGATATGGAGATAGATGGGGACGGTCACACACCTGTGATGGAGGGAGAGCTGGGGGCTGTCACACACCTGTGATGGCGCGGGAGATGGGGACTGTCAAACACCTGTGATGGGGAGAGAGCTGGGGTCTGTCACATACCTGTGATGTTGAGACAAGTGGGGGCTGCCACATACCTCTGATGGGGAGATAGTTGGGGGCTTTCAGGCACCTGTGATGCGGACACAGCTGGGGTCTGTCACACACCTGTGATGTGGAGAGAGCTGGGGGCTGTCACTTACCTGTGATCAGGAGAGAGCTGGGGGCTGTCACACACCTGTGAAGGGGAAGGGATGGGGAATGTCACTCCCCTGTGATGGGGAGTGAGCTGGGGACTGACACACCTGTGATGGGGAGAGAGCTGGGGGCTGTCACTCGCCTCTAATGGGGAGAGAGCTCGCGGCTATCACACACCTGTGATGGGGAAAGACATGCGGACTGTCAAACACCTGTGATGGGGAGAGCCCTGGGGGCTGTCACATACCTGTGATGCGGAGACAGCTGGTGTCTTTCACATACCTCTGATGTGGAGACAGCTAAGGGCTAACACATACTTGTGATGGGGAGAAAGTTGGGTGCTGTCAGGCATCTGTGATGTGGAGATAGCTGGGAGTTGTCACATACGTGTGATTGGGAGAAAGCTGGGGTCTGTCACTCACCTATGATGTGGAGAGAGCTGGGGGCTATCACACAGCTTTGATGGGGAGAGAGATGGGGACTGTCACATACCTGTGACGCTGAGACAGCAGGGGGCTGTCACATAACTGTGACGGGTAGAGCTGGGGGCCGCCACTCACCTGTGATGGGGAGAGAGCTGGGGGTTGTCACTCACCTGTAATGAGGAGAGAGATGGGGGCTGTCTCTCACCTGTGATGGGGAGAGAGCTGGGGGCTGTCATCCTCCTATGAAGAGGAGAAAGCTGGGCGTTGTCACTCACCTGTGATATGGAGAGAGCTGGGGACGGTCAAACACCTGTGATGGGGAGAGAGCTTGGGTTTGTCACATACCTGTGATATAGAGACAGCTGTGGTCTATCACATACCTATAATGGGGAGACAGCTGGGGGCTGTGACATACCTGTGATGGGGAGAGAGTAGGAGGCTGTCACGCACCTGTGATATAGAGACAGCTGGCGACGGTCACACAACTGTGATGGGGAGAGAGCTGGTGGCTGTCACTCACTTGTGATGGGGAGAGAGATGGGGGCTGTCAATCAACTGTGATGGGGCGAGAGCTGGGGGCTGTCACACACCTGTGAATAGGAGAGAGCTGGGCATTTTCACTCACCTGTGATATGGAGACACCTGGGGACGGTCACACACCTGTGATGGGGAGAGAGCTGGGGGCTGTCACTCACTGTTGATGGGGAGAGAGATGGGTCTGTCACATACATGTGTTGGAGCGAGAGCTGGGGGCCGTCACCCACCTGTGAAAGGGAGAGAGCTGAGGGCTTTCACGCACCTCTGATATGGAGACAGCTGGGGACGGTCACACACCTGTGATGGGGAGAGAGCAGGGGGCAGTCACTCACTTGTGATGGGGAGAGAGATGGGGTCAGTCAATCAACTGTGATGGGGCGAGAGCTTGGGTCTGTCACCCACCTGTGAAGGGGAAAGAGCTGGGGGCTTTCACGCACCTGTGGTATGGAGACAGCTGGGTATGGTCATACACCTGTGATGAAGAGAGAGCTTGGCGTTGTCACATACATGTGATGTGGCGACAGCTGCGGGCTCTCACATACCTGTGATGGAGAGAGACTTGGTGTTTGTCAGGCACCTGTCATGCGGAGACAGCTGGGGGCTGTCACATACCTGTGATGGGGAGAGAGCTGAGGGCTGTAATTCACCAGTGATGGGGAGAGAGCTGGGGCATGTAACACACCTGTGATGGGGAGAGAGCTTGGGGTTGTCACACACCTGTGATGGGGAGAGAGATGGGGATTGTCACTTACTTGTAATGCTGAGACAGCTGGGGGCTGTCACACACCGGTGATGGGGAGAGAGCTGCGGACTGTCAAACACCTCTGATGGGGAGAGAGCTGGGGGCTGTCAGTCACCTGTGATGTGGAGACTGCTGGTGGCTGTCACATACCTGTGATGGGGAGAGAGCTGCGGGCTGTCACACACCTGTGATGGGGAGAGAGTTGGGGATTTTCACATACTTGTAATGCTGAGACAGCTGGGGGCTGTCACACCCCGGTGATGGGTGTAGAGCTGGGGCTGTCACTCACCGGTGATGGGGAGAGAGATGCGGACTGTCACATACCTGTTATGCTGAGACAGCTGGGGGCTGTCACATACCTGTGATGGGGAGAGAGCTGCGGGCTGTCACATACCTGTGATGTGGAGACAGGTGGGGGCTGTCACATACCTGTGATGGGGAGAGAGCTGGGGGCTGTCACTCTCCTGTGATCAGGAGAGAGCTTGGGGCTGTCACCCACCTGTGAAGGGGAGAGAGCTGGGGGCTTTCACGCACCTGTGATATGGAGACAACTGGGGACGGTCACACACCTGTGATGGGGAGAGAGCTTGTCGTTGTCACATACCTGTGATGTGGAGACTGCTGGGGGCTATCATATACCTGTAATTGGGAGAGAGCTGGGGGCCGTCACTCACCTGTGATGGGGAGACAGTTTCTGGGTGTCACACACCTGTGATGGGGAGAGAGATGGGGACTGTCACATACCTGTGATGCTGTTACAGCTGGGGGCTGTCACATACTTGTGATGGGGAGAGAGCTGAGGGCTGTTACTCACCTGAGATGGGAAGAGAGATGAGGTATGTCAATCACTTGTGATGGGGAGCGAGCTGGGGCTGTCACGCACCTGTGATATGGAGATAGCTGGGGTCGGTCACACACCTGTGATGGGTAGACAGTTGGGGTCTGCCAGGCAACTGTGATGCGGTGACACCTGGGGTCTGTCAACTACCTCTGATGGGGAGAGAGCTGGGGGGTGTCACTCACCTGTGATGTGGAGAGAGCTGGGGGCTGTCACTCACCTGTGAAGGGGAGAGAGCTGGGTGTTGTCACGCACCTGTGATATGGAGATAGATGGGGACGGTCACACACCTGTGATGGAGGGAGAGCTTGGGGCTGTCACACACCTGTGATGGCACGGGAGATGGGGACTGTCTAACACCTGTGATGGGGACAGAGGTGGGGTCTCTCACATACCTGAGAAGGGGAAGGGATAGGGACTGTCACTCCCCTGTGATGGGGAGAGAGCTGGGGACTGACACACCTGTGATGGGGAGAGAGCTGGGGGCTGTCACTCACCTCTAATGGGGAGAGAGCTCGCGGCTATCACACACCTGTGATGGGGAAAGACATGCGGACTGTCAAACACCTGTGATGGGGAGAGAACTGGGGCTGTCACATACATGTGATGCGGAGACAGCTGGTGTCTTTCACATAGCTCTGATGTGGAGACAGCTAAGGGCTAACACATACTTGTGATGGGGAGAAAGTTGGGTGCTGTCAGGCATCTGTGATGTGGAGACAGCTGAGAGTTGTCACATACCTGTGATTGGGAGATAGCTGGGGTCTGTCACTCACCTATGATCTGGAGAGAGCTGGGGGCTATCACACAGTTTTGATGGGGAGAGAGATGGGGACTGTCACATAACTGTGACGGGTAGAGCAGGGGGCCGCCACTCACCTGTGATGGGGAGAGAGCTGGGGGCTGTCACTCACCTGTAATGAGGAGAGAGATGGGGGCTGTCTCTCACCTGTGATGGGGAGAGAGCTGGGGGCTGTCATCCACCTGTGAAGGGGAGAGAGCTGGGCGTTGTCACTCACCTGTGATATGGAGAGAGCTGGGGACGGTCAAACACCTATGATGGGGAGAGAGCTTGTGTTTGTCACATACCTGTGATATAGAGACAGCTGTGGTCTATCACATACCTATAATGGGGAGACAGCTGGGGGCTGTGACATACCTGTGATGGGGAGAGAGTAGGAGGCTGTCACGCACCTGTGATATAGACAGCTGGGGACGGTCACATACCTGTGATGTGGAGACAGCTGGTGGCTGTCACTCACTTGTGATGGGGAGAGACTTGGGGTTTGTCAGGCAACTGTGATGTGGAGACAGCTGGGGGCTGTCACATACCTGTGATGGGGAGAGAGCTTGGGGCTGTAACTCACCGGTGATGGGGAGAGAGCTGTGGGATGTCACACACCTGTGATGGGGAGAGAGCTTGGGGTGGTCACACACCTCTGATGGGGAGAGAGATGGGGATTGTCACTTACTTTTAATGCTAAGACAGATGGGGGCTGTCACACTACTGTGATTGGGGGAGAGCTGGGGGCTCACACATACCTATGATGCAGAGACAGCTAGTGGTTGTCACATCCCTGTGATGTGGAGACAATGGGGGTTGTGATATACATGTGATTGGGAGAGAGTTGGGGGCTGTTATGGTCCTGTGATGCGGAGAAAATTGGGGGCTCTCATATACCTGTGTTGGGTAGAGAGCTGGGATCTCTTGCTCACCTGAAATGGGGAGAGAGCTGGGGTCTTTCACACACCTGTGATGGGGAAAGAGATGGGGACTGTCAAACAACTGTGATGGGGAGAGACCTGGGGGCTGTCAGATACCTGTGATGCGGAGACAGCTGGTGTGTTTCACATACCTGTGATGTGGAGACAGCTGGGGGCTGACACATACCTGTGATGGGGAAAAAGTTGGGGGCTGTCAGGCTCCTGTGATGTGGAATCAGCTGGGGACTGTCACATACCTGTGATGGGGAGAAAGCTGGGGCCTATCACTCACCTGTGATGGGGAGAGAGCTGGGGTCTGTCGCACACCTGTGATGGGGAGAGAGCTGGGGGTTGTCACTCCCCTATGATGGGGAGAGAGCTGGGGGCTGTCAGTCACCTGTGATGTGTAGACTGCTGGTGGCTGTCACATACCTGTGATGGGGAGAGAGCTGCGGGCTGTCACACACCTGTGATGGGGAGAGAGTTGGGGGTTGTCACTCCCCTATAATGGGGAGAGAGCTGGGGCTCACATATACCTGTGATGCATAGACAGCTAGTGGTTGTCACATACCTGTGATGTGGAGACATGGGCGTTGTGACATACCTGTGATGGGGAGAGAGTTGGGGGCTGTTAGGCTCCTTTGATGAGGAGACAGCTAAGGTCTCTCAGACACCTGTGATGGGGAGAGAGCTGGGGGCTGTCACTCACCTGTGATGGGGCGAGAGCTGGTTGCTGTCACACACCTGTGAATGGGAGAGAGCTGGGCATTGCCACTCACCTGTGATATGGAGACACCTGGGGACGGTCACACACCTGTGATGGAGAGAGAGCTGGGGTCTGTCACTCACTTGTGATGGGGAGAGAGATGGGGGCTGTCACATACATGTGTTGGAGCGATAGCTAGGGGCCGTCACCCACCTGTGAAAGGGAGAGAGCTGGGGGCTTTCACGCACCTGTGATATGGAGACGGCTGGGGACGGTCACACACCTGTGATGGGGAGAGAGCTGGGGGCTGTCACTCACTTGTGATGGGGAAAGCGATGGGGGCAGTGAATCAACTGTGATGGGGCGAGAGCTGGGGGCTGTCACCCTCCTGTGATATGGAGACAGCTGGGGATGGTCACACACCTGTGTTGAGGAGAGAGCTTGGCGTTGTCACATACCTATGATGTGGCGACAACTGGGGGTTCTCACATACCTGTGATGGGGAGAGACTTGGGGTTTGTCAGGCACATGTGGTGCGGAGACAGCTGGGGGCTGTCACATACCTGTTATGGGGAGAGATCGGGGGGCTGTATCTCACCGGTGATAGGGAGAGAGCTGGGGGATGTCACACACCTGTGATGGGGAGAGAGCTTGGGTTTGTCACACACCTGTGATGGGGAGAGAGATGGGGATTGTCACTTACTTGTAATTCTAAGACAGCTGGGGGCTGTCACACTGCTGTGATTGGGAGAGAGCTGGGGGCCGTCACTCACCTGTGATGGGGAGAGAGGTGGGGGCTGTCACACACCTGTGATGGGGAGAGAGATGGGGACTGTCACATACCTGTGAGGCGGAGACAGCTGGGGGTTGTCACACACCTGTGATGGGGAGAGAGTTGGGTCCTGTCAGGCACTTGTGATGCGGAGAGAGCTGGGGGCTGTCACATGCCTGTGATGTGGAGAGAGCTGGGGCCTGTCACATACCTGTGATGGTGAGAGACCTGCGGGCTGTCACACACCTGTGATGGGGAGAGAGTTGGGGATTGTCACATACTTGTAATGCTGAGACAGCTGGGGGCTGTCACACCCCGGTGATGGGTGTAGAGCTGGGGCTGTCACTCACCGGTGATGTGGAGACAGGTGGGGGCTGTCACATACCTGTGATGGGGAGAGAGCTTGTCGTTGTCACATACCTGTGATGTGGAGACTGCTGGGGGCTATCATATACCTGTAATTGGGAGAGAGCTGGGTGCTCACACATACCTATGATGCACAGAAAGCTAGTGGTTGTCACATCTCCCTGATGTGGAGATAATGGGGGTTGTGACATACCTCTGATGGGGAGAGAGTTGGGGGTGTTAGGGTCCTGTGATGCGGAGAAAGATGGAGTCTCTCATATACCTGTGATGCGGAGAGAGCTGGGATCTCTTGTTCACCTGAAATGGGGAGAGAGCTGGGGTCTGTCACACACCTGTGATGGGGAAAGAGATGGGGACTGTCAAACACCTGTGATGGGGAGAGACCTGGGGGCTGTCAGATACCTGTGATGCGGAGACAGCTGGTGTGTTTCACATACCTGTGATGTGGAGACAGCTGGGGGTTGACACATACCTGTGAAGGGGAGAAAGTTGGGGGCTGTCAGGCTCCTGTGATGCGGAATCAGCTGGGCGCTGTCACATACCTGTGATGGGGAAAAAGCTGGGGTCTATCACTCACCTGTGATGGGGAGAGAGCTGGGGTCTGTCGCACACCTGTGATTGGGAGAGAGCTGGGGCTCACCCATACCTGTGATGCGTAGACACCTAGTGGTTGTCACATACCTGTGATGTGGAGACAATGGGCGTTGTGACATACCTGTGATGGGGAGAGAGTTGGGGGCTGTTAGGCTCCTTTGATGCGGAGACAGCTAAGGTCTCTCAGACACCTGTGATGGGGAGAGAGCTGGGGGCTGTCACTCACATGTGATGGGGCGAGAGCTGGTGGCTGTCACACACCTGTGAATGGGAGAGAGCTGGACATTGTCACTCACCTGTGATATGGAGACACCTGGGGACGGTCACACACCTGTGATGGAGAGAGAGCTGGAGGCTGTCACTCACTTGTGATGGGGAGATAGATGGGGGCTGTCACATACATGTGTTGGAGCGATAGCTAGGGGCCGTCACCCACCTGTGAAAGAGAGAGAGCTTGGCGTTGTCACGCACCTGTGATATGGAGATAGATGGGGACGGTCACACACCTGTGATGGAGGGAGAGCTGGGGGCTGTCACACACCTGTGATGGCGCGGGAGATGGGGACTGTCAAACACCTGTGATGGGGAGAGAGCTGGGGTCTGTCACATACCTGTGATGTTGAGACAAGTGGGGGCTGCCACATACCTCTGATGGGGAGATAGTTGGGGGCTTTCAGGCACCTGTGATGCGGACACAGCTGGGGTCTGTCACACACCTGTGATGTGGAGAGAGCTGGGGGCTGTCACTTACCTGTGATCAGGAGAGAGCTGGGGGCTGTCACACACCTGTGAAGGGGAAGGGATGGGGAATGTCACTCCCCTGTGATGGGGAGTGAGCTGGGGACTGACACACCTGTGATGGGGAGAGAGCTGGGGGCTGTCACTCGCCTCTAATGGGGAGAGAGCTCGCGGCTATCACACACCTGTGATGGGGAAAGACATGCGGACTGTCAAACACCTGTGATGGGGAGAGCCCTGGGGGCTGTCACATACCTGTGATGCGGAGACAGCTGGTGTCTTTCACATACCTCTGATGTGGAGACAGCTAAGGGCTAACACATACTTGTGATGGGGAGAAAGTTGGGTGCTGTCAGGCATCTGTGATGTGGAGATAGCTGGGAGTTGTCACATACGTGTGATTGGGAGAAAGCTGGGGTCTGTCACTCACCTATGATGTGGAGAGAGCTGGGGGCTATCACACAGCTTTGATGGGGAGAGAGATGGGGACTGTCACATACCTGTGACGCTGAGACAGCAGGGGGCTGTCACATAACTGTGACGGGTAGAGCTGGGGGCCGCCACTCACCTGTGATGGGGAGAGAGCTGGGGGTTGTCACTCACCTGTAATGAGGAGAGAGATGGGGGCTGTCTCTCACCTGTGATGGGGAGAGAGCTGGGGGCTGTCATCCTCCTATGAAGAGGAGAAAGCTGGGCGTTGTCACTCACCTGTGATATGGAGAGAGCTGGGGACGGTCAAACACCTGTGATGGGGAGAGAGCTTGGGTTTGTCACATACCTGTGATATAGAGACAGCTGTGGTCTATCACATACCTATAATGGGGAGACAGCTGGGGGCTGTGACATACCTGTGATGGGGAGAGAGTAGGAGGCTGTCACGCACCTGTGATATAGAGACAGCTGGCGACGGTCACACAACTGTGATGGGGAGAGAGCTGGTGGCTGTCACTCACTTGTGATGGGGAGAGAGATGGGGGCTGTCAATCAACTGTGATGGGGCGAGAGCTGGGGGCTGTCACACACCTGTGAATAGGAGAGAGCTGGGCATTTTCACTCACCTGTGATATGGAGACACCTGGGGACGGTCACACACCTGTGATGGGGAGAGAGCTGGGGGCTGTCACTCACTGTTGATGGGGAGAGAGATGGGTCTGTCACATACATGTGTTGGAGCGAGAGCTGGGGGCCGTCACCCACCTGTGAAAGGGAGAGAGCTGAGGGCTTTCACGCACCTCTGATATGGAGACAGCTGGGGACGGTCACACACCTGTGATGGGGAGAGAGCAGGGGGCAGTCACTCACTTGTGATGGGGAGAGAGATGGGGTCAGTCAATCAACTGTGATGGGGCGAGAGCTTGGGTCTGTCACCCACCTGTGAAGGGGAAAGAGCTGGGGGCTTTCACGCACCTGTGGTATGGAGACAGCTGGGTATGGTCATACACCTGTGATGAAGAGAGAGCTTGGCGTTGTCACATACATGTGATGTGGCGACAGCTGCGGGCTCTCACATACCTGTGATGGAGAGAGACTTGGTGTTTGTCAGGCACCTGTCATGCGGAGACAGCTGGGGGCTGTCACATACCTGTGATGGGGAGAGAGCTGAGGGCTGTAATTCACCAGTGATGGGGAGAGAGCTGGGGCATGTAACACACCTGTGATGGGGAGAGAGCTTGGGGTTGTCACACACCTGTGATGGGGAGAGAGATGGGGATTGTCACTTACTTGTAATGCTGAGACAGCTGGGGGCTGTCACACACCGGTGATGGGGAGAGAGCTGCGGACTGTCAAACACCTCTGATGGGGAGAGAGCTGGGGGCTGTCAGTCACCTGTGATGTGGAGACTGCTGGTGGCTGTCACATACCTGTGATGGGGAGAGAGCTGCGGGCTGTCACACACCTGTGATGGGGAGAGAGTTGGGGATTTTCACATACTTGTAATGCTGAGACAGCTGGGGGCTGTCACACCCCGGTGATGGGTGTAGAGCTGGGGCTGTCACTCACCGGTGATGGGGAGAGAGATGCGGACTGTCACATACCTGTTATGCTGAGACAGCTGGGGGCTGTCACATACCTGTGATGGGGAGAGAGCTGCGGGCTGTCACATACCTGTGATGTGGAGACAGGTGGGGGCTGTCACATACCTGTGATGGGGAGAGAGCTGGGGGCTGTCACTCTCCTGTGATCAGGAGAGAGCTTGGGGCTGTCACCCACCTGTGAAGGGGAGAGAGCTGGGGGCTTTCACGCACCTGTGATATGGAGACAACTGGGGACGGTCACACACCTGTGATGGGGAGAGAGCTTGTCGTTGTCACATACCTGTGATGTGGAGACTGCTGGGGGCTATCATATACCTGTAATTGGGAGAGAGCTGGGGGCCGTCACTCACCTGTGATGGGGAGACAGTTTCTGGGTGTCACACACCTGTGATGGGGAGAGAGATGGGGACTGTCACATACCTGTGATGCTGTTACAGCTGGGGGCTGTCACATACTTGTGATGGGGAGAGAGCTGAGGGCTGTTACTCACCTGAGATGGGAAGAGAGATGAGGTATGTCAATCACTTGTGATGGGGAGCGAGCTGGGGCTGTCACGCACCTGTGATATGGAGATAGCTGGGGTCGGTCACACACCTGTGATGGGTAGACAGTTGGGGTCTGCCAGGCAACTGTGATGCGGTGACACCTGGGGTCTGTCAACTACCTCTGATGGGGAGAGAGCTGGGGGGTGTCACTCACCTGTGATGTGGAGAGAGCTGGGGGCTGTCACTCACCTGTGAAGGGGAGAGAGCTGGGTGTTGTCACGCACCTGTGATATGGAGATAGATGGGGACGGTCACACACCTGTGATGGAGGGAGAGCTTGGGGCTGTCACACACCTGTGATGGCACGGGAGATGGGGACTGTCTAACACCTGTGATGGGGACAGAGGTGGGGTCTCTCACATACCTGAGAAGGGGAAGGGATAGGGACTGTCACTCCCCTGTGATGGGGAGAGAGCTGGGGACTGACACACCTGTGATGGGGAGAGAGCTGGGGGCTGTCACTCACCTCTAATGGGGAGAGAGCTCGCGGCTATCACACACCTGTGATGGGGAAAGACATGCGGACTGTCAAACACCTGTGATGGGGAGAGAACTGGGGCTGTCACATACATGTGATGCGGAGACAGCTGGTGTCTTTCACATAGCTCTGATGTGGAGACAGCTAAGGGCTAACACATACTTGTGATGGGGAGAAAGTTGGGTGCTGTCAGGCATCTGTGATGTGGAGACAGCTGAGAGTTGTCACATACCTGTGATTGGGAGATAGCTGGGGTCTGTCACTCACCTATGATCTGGAGAGAGCTGGGGGCTATCACACAGTTTTGATGGGGAGAGAGATGGGGACTGTCACATAACTGTGACGGGTAGAGCAGGGGGCCGCCACTCACCTGTGATGGGGAGAGAGCTGGGGGCTGTCACTCACCTGTAATGAGGAGAGAGATGGGGGCTGTCTCTCACCTGTGATGGGGAGAGAGCTGGGGGCTGTCATCCACCTGTGAAGGGGAGAGAGCTGGGCGTTGTCACTCACCTGTGATATGGAGAGAGCTGGGGACGGTCAAACACCTATGATGGGGAGAGAGCTTGTGTTTGTCACATACCTGTGATATAGAGACAGCTGTGGTCTATCACATACCTATAATGGGGAGACAGCTGGGGGCTGTGACATACCTGTGATGGGGAGAGAGTAGGAGGCTGTCACGCACCTGTGATATAGACAGCTGGGGACGGTCACATACCTGTGATGTGGAGACAGCTGGTGGCTGTCACTCACTTGTGATGGGGAGAGACTTGGGGTTTGTCAGGCAACTGTGATGTGGAGACAGCTGGGGGCTGTCACATACCTGTGATGGGGAGAGAGCTTGGGGCTGTAACTCACCGGTGATGGGGAGAGAGCTGTGGGATGTCACACACCTGTGATGGGGAGAGAGCTTGGGGTGGTCACACACCTCTGATGGGGAGAGAGATGGGGATTGTCACTTACTTTTAATGCTAAGACAGATGGGGGCTGTCACACTACTGTGATTGGGGGAGAGCTGGGGGCTCACACATACCTATGATGCAGAGACAGCTAGTGG